>NC_092862.1:133117185-133117623 GCF_032062135.1 Pyxicephalus adspersus
GCTTAGCCACCCCATGTACTGGTGGAAGCACAGCAATGGCTTAGCCACCCCATGTACTGGTGGAAGCACAGCAATGGCTTAGCCACCCCATGTACAGCATATCAGGAATCGAGCCAAACGGTTCACCATTGTTTCGGTACTGCTGGATTTTCCACAAATGCAACAAATTACAAAATTTATTTCTTACAGCTTTTTGTGTCATGGGTAAGACTTCATAGGTGAAATGATAAGTTGTGAATGGTATCAGTACTTGAACAGAACCAGGATCTTTTTTTAAAAAGAAAAAACAGAGTCACAAACGTAAGATATTCAGAGTGAGCACATAAGGATCCAAGCAGATCTAAAAAGGTATAAATAGAAAAAAAATCTATGCAAATCTACCTGTAAAAGCAGCAGACCCTGTCTCTTCCTAGTGGTGAGGATGCTCCCTTCCAATAG
>NC_092862.1:133123685-133138025 GCF_032062135.1 Pyxicephalus adspersus
AAAAAAACAGCTAACAAGGCAATAAAGTACAGAAAACTATTCACATTACTTATAGGAAGCTTGCGGAGACTGGCTGGCCAGCTCAGGGGCTGCAGGATGTGGAGCCGCTGTTTGGCCTAAAGAAGGATGTTGTTCTGTAGGAATTGAGTAGGTCTGAACGTGGCCCATCTGTGTATTTCCAGTGACAAGATAGGTGGCATTCGGATGTTGTCCTTGATATGCCTGAAGTGGAGACAATAAAATTAGAAGCAGGAAATCAACAGAAACCAAAAATAAATGCCTGCAAAGATGCTGAGCAGTACCTTCCTGAACGATAAGCGCTATCAATGCAAGTATGACGTCCTCTCCTATAGGACACTGCAGGACACAAGAATGACATACCTGCTGTGGAGTGGCCCCTGTTGGCGGCATGTAGTACTGCTGGTTCTGCATCTTCGCATACATGGAATACATGGGGTCTTCATTCATTAATTTTGTGTACAAAGAAAGAGCTTCCATGACTTTTACGTTCAGTTCAGATAGCTCAGAGTGCTTCCTGGAAAACAAAATGCAATTGCCAAATAGGGGTTTATTTCACATAAAACCAAAACAATATAATACAACTTACTAGTCCTTACATATGTCAGCGGCATTTGTTTGCCTTTTTAGATAAAATTATTTTCGGAAAATACTCGTTGATCCTGACAGAATTGCATTAATATTATAATTTGTCACTTCCAGTGAGCTTATTACCAAGTACAAACATCCTAATCTTTCTAAAAACTAGAATCATATCAGTGCCCTAATGTAAGAGTTGAACAAATGAAGATGTTTGAACTCCAGCATGCTTGTGTGTGGGTCTTGGAGGGCTAATAGATATGTATTGGTGGGGATGTTGTGGTAACACAGGTGGCAGAAAGATACTTATGAAAAGCCCGCAGAGACTGTTCTAGTGAAAAAGAGCGATGGCTGCTGTAGGAGTGAAGTATAAAGTGCATTTTTCACTTAAACCATCCACCTCTAGACAAAACAAGAACTTAACCCTTATGGTAGGAAGGGGAACCCATTGCAAAGGTAAGTAATAGTTTTTCCTGGGGTCCAGCTTTATTAAATTAGTGCACTTTAACACAAGTTAAAATTATGAAGTAGTTTTCTACCTGTGGCAGCCCCATAGGGAATTAAAGGGGGAAATCTTCTTTCACTTCCCCTCTACAGCCTCCTGCTTTTGTAGTTTAGGCCCATCCTTGCCTATTTCCTCCCTTACCCCCTTCCACACATTTTTTGTGATCCTCCCCACTTTCCCCATACCTCCATCATGTATTATATATGAACATATATTTGCTTCTGTTTGAAATATTGTTTTATTGTTTCTCTCATGTAAACCCAACATATTTGAAAAGAGAATGAATAGGGGTGGAATTGAGTGGTTCAGTACTGCTCACTACCACACTCTGGCAAATCTGCAGGCGTTGGTTCATAAACAACCAGCTATGTGCTGCAGCTGGCTGGATTGCTCAATTCCGCCCTGCAGGTCTGATACTGCCCTTACTGATATTCAGTGGTTCCACTGTTTATTAACCAGTGTCACAATATTTAGAGTTACACCTACACATTACAGTCTCATAGACTTCTATGGAATAGTCACATTGCCTTGGGACAAAGTCTCATAATGCAGGGGGATGACTGAGAAAGTAAAGAATGAATGGCTGGATGTAAATAAACAGTAAAATTGCAGCTTGCAGAATCATAGCAAGTTTGCATCTGAAGTGGGGACAAAGAAAGATGTCTTAAATTGCATTTATTTAAACAATTTTATTAATGTAAAGCCGTAATGGATCAGTGGAGTAAGATCTGTGACATACCCACTGATCTGGTTGTTGATATACGAATCCCTGCCTAACCATGCATTTTGTGCTGAATATTACAGTGTAGACCTGTAGCCATAGCATAGACACCAACCTGTCAATATCTTCCAGTTTTTCATCAATCACTGGTCCCATCTGGTGACAAACAGCTGGTGGACAAACAGGAAAAGGTAAAAAATCAAATGTTACTTACAAACACATACTGGCTGAGGAGTCTAATGAGGTGCATCTATGGCAGGGAATGGGGAAATCATGGCAGGAGAGGTTATTTTTTGTTTTTTTTTTCTAACCCAAACTCACCTTCAAGATGCAGAAGATCTGCTGGATCTGGCAAAGCATCAGTTGGATTTGCGCTCTGTAGCATCTGCAGCAATTGATTCATTTTATCCTATGGGAACACCAGGGAAACAAAATCATTCAGAGCTGTAGTGCACCGACAGAAATACCAAAAACAGACAAATGTGCTTAAAGGAGAACACCACCCAAACACTTCATATAGACTGAATGAATGAGAATATGTTTAAAATGCTTTTTGACATTCATTCATTTTTTGACATGTGCAAAAGGATCTCAATGGCAATGAAAAACACAACAGTGACACATAGGTAGGTGGGACTGTCAGTAGACAACTACCCAAAACACATGGCAGTGTCAGACAGCAAAGCACTGGTAGATAGGAAAATTTGAACACATTATGAGGATAAAACACTTTTTTTTGCAGAATATTTTAAATCTGTTTTTCTTCAAAGAGATGATAGGACTATTTAGGAAAAGGCAATGAGAAAAATATAAAGGCTGCCAGGGAGGACTTCCTTTGAATAATGCTAGCTGTCTGGCTGTCTGTGACTTTAGCACTTTTTTAAGCCTTTGACGTAAACCAAGGGAACAACCAGGAAATAGGCACTTGTTTTGTGTTAGTGATTTAAAGACCTGAAGGAACTTAATCAGCAGGATAAGACTAGACTTCTCGGAGCAAAAGGTTACCTAAAAGCCACTCTTGTGAGCACTGTTCTGCTATATGGAGAGGGGAGAGAACGAGTGGTTGGCACCCCGCTGCTCTCTCTCCCCTTCACTTCTATTACGATTGGTCGTAGTTTGTGGATCCGCCAAAACAGATCCAAGAATGACGTTGGACTAGCGCTGTACACGTCAGATTCTCGTCTGATACCAGCCCTGAAGTGATTATTGGACGAGAATCCTCTGACTTGTGTACGTAGCCTAAGAGTATCTAGAAAGCACCTGAAAATACATTGTTGCCGGTATTCAATGCTGATCCAATGGCTTTCATACTTTTTATCATACATATATAAACTGTTTATTAATTGTAGACAGAAAGAAAAAGACACACACACACACGTAGATCAAGAAAATTAAAGAGAGTTTTTAACCCCGATACTCGTTTTGCAGCTGGTAGGGTATTGAAGCGATCAGATCAAGACAGACAAGAATGTAACACCTTTAAATGATCTCCGCAGTGATCGCCTCCATATTTCATTTAATAATCCTGCCAAACAGAGGAAACCCAATGCAACATAAAGGGTCATACCTCATCTATATAGACGGGCTCAGGCTCCGGTTCTATAGTCTCCACTTGAACTTCATCGCTGAACTGAACTGTTTTCTTCTCGGTCTTCACTATTATAATAATTCAATAATTGTCATTACAAAAAAAGGCAAATTTTGAGTTTCTAAATAAAAATAGTAATAAACTAAATCTACTATTTTTAAGCTAATGAAGTATATCAGAAGCAAAACAAAATAAATCAATTACAAGGACTGCATGAATTACCAGAAATAAATGAACAAATAATGGAGACACTAGAGACACAACCCAGTGTGGACTTGAATAGAAATTTACTTCCAGAGGTTAAGAATAAAGGTGAAATCACTTACTCATCTCTGGCTCTGCGGTGAGGTCTGCTGTGACGAAGTTGGAAGGAAACAATCCCATCCCTTCGCTAGTCTCCCCCTTCCACCAATTGGGGTCACTGAAATTAAATTGAGTAATGTGAAAGAAATGTAATTTGGCAGCCGATATCCCCTGTCAGCAGAATGGCGGGACAATGAGGCTGAATGAAGTTTACATGCTTCTAATCACATTGTAAAAATTTAGTACGGAGCTACAACTCACAACAAAGCTTCGCAGGCTGAAGTTTTTTTGTGTTTTTATAGTGATAAGTGCTTCAAATACACATGAAAGTTTCAGTTTTAGGTGTTGTTAATTATCCTAGCTCTGCTCAATGCATGTAGCACAACAGCTTGCCTGGTTGTAAAGAAATTGGACAATTGTTCAGTTAGGGTCAGCATAATACAAAGATTTGCTTATTCTATGGGGATTGCATGGAGATTTTGCTGTCAAGTTGGGGGGGGTGATTGGCCAGCTTTAGAAACATCACTTGCCTGTATACGAATGATGATTACAATTGTTGACCAAAGTTGTGATATAGCAGCTAGCACTGTATTTGATAATGGAAACATGCCAAAGTTCAAAACTAAGTTACACATTTATTTGGGCATTCACTGTCATGAGATCCCAAGATTAATGTGAGTAAAATGGATTTTGATCTGATTGGTTTGCTTTTTTTGTAGCAGTAAGCATATTTAACACTCAGAACAGACTAGGAAGCCATCCTTAATTAAATGGCTGCTCCTTTCCTATATTGTGCTCATTACTGGGTCAGGGTCTCCTCTCCACATATCAATTACTAAGCAGCAGATCTCAGCATGGAATTACATTTTACACAGTGCATGGCAAGCTTCATAACTTGGCCGCTCTGCAGCAGTCACCAAAATATGAAAGCTCCTTTTTATTTTGGGAAGTGGTATAGGAATGAAATGGGCATGGCTGGAGACACAGATACTGAGGATCAGGTACAGGTTCAGGATATGGTCTTAGTACTGGTTTTAAGTTCGGGGTCTGAAAAAGTCAGCATATAAAAATTTAATCTGCAACAAGCACAGGCAGACAGAGGAGAATGTCAAAACCACATTCCATAGTGCTGCACAGCAGGCATTGAGTGGTAAGCCCTTCCTGGAGCAAACTGTCCTTCAAGTCTATGAATAAGAGGAAGGCTGTCACACAGCAGGAAGTCACATAGCACACTGTCTGATGGATATCAGAAGGTCACAAACACTAGTGTGTAAACATTTCTACAAATCCAGCCTCAGTAGAATAGACAAGCAATGTCTCACTTAGCATAAAAGTAAATATGTAGGCTGCTGAATGATTTACAATTGGAGGCTTTTTTTATTCTCTAAGACGCCCCTGCAAACACTTATGGTCAAAGTCTGCTGGAGAGGGGGTTGAGATTGGTCAGGCTTTGATCACTCTTGTTTAATGCCCTAATTAGCTAGCAACCCTAATCCAAATTCTACAGGGTTTTTCACAGTGCACTAGAGCTTTCATAATGCAAAGAAATGCAACAAAATGAACTGGCTGGTCATAAATGAAATACCAGCCTGGCTACATTTTTCCCACATAGCATTTACCTGTCATCCAACACAGTTACAATTTCCCCAGCCTTAAATGTCAGTTCGTTGTCCTCTGCAGCTTCAAAATCGTAGATGGCTCGCACTTTTCTTCCTTCTGGTTTGTGATTGGTTAGATAACTTGTACTTGGGTAAAGGCTGGACACTGTGCCCGTTTGCTTCTGTTCCTTAAGTGACAGCTCAATGGCTGAAAAAAAAAAAAAAAATATGACGTTAGTGTGCAGATGTCACCTGAGCACTCTGTAGGTTACACCAAGTTTTGTCATGTCACATGACAGCACTAAAGTGTTGCAACCATACCAAAACAATCATCTTCTGTTCTAGTACAAGATTACAGGTCAGTTTATAATAACCTAAATCAACCTTAAATTATATTCAGATGTTTTCATGCATAAATATTGAAATGTATTATTATTTTTATTATTATTAATAAACAGGATTTATTTAGCACCAACATATTAGGCAGCGCTGTACATTAAATAGGGGTTGCAAATGACTGGGAAATACAGACAGTGACACAGGAGGAGGAGAAATAAAAGGTTTCCATGTTTTTATGGATTTTGAATGGTATAATTAGGATACATTTGCTATGAGTGCAACTTAAATAATACTATTTATTAGTCTTTTGCTGGCACCCATATGTGTATTCCCTATTTAATTAACATCACTGCCTAACATGTTGGCGCTATATAAAAGCTGTGTAATAAAAAAAAATGATAATAATACGCAATTTATGTACACCTGTTACAATTAAAATTTCTATACAATGAAAAAAGTCCTAATAGAAAAATATTGGCAAACATTAAAAACAAGTGACTACAACACAGACCATGCAAACAACATATGCATGAAACATCCTCTATGCGTTTCGTGGATCCGGTCCACTTCTTCAGGAGGAATTATTATCCATAACCATTAGGAGTCCCCCTTCACATACCTAGGCAGGAAGGCAAGAAGAGAGGGACACAGGAGGAAGCAAGACATCACCATCAACCATAAAAGCTTTCATTATGATGCTGAAGAGATTAAGCAATTTGCTTTCTTTCTTTATTTAGCCTATGCTTGTGTCCAATCAATATCCAAAGATTCACACCAGTGAGTATCAGTCTGTATGTTGCTATTTTATACTTCATGCCAATTCCACCCTGTCCAAAGAAGCCTAAATGTTGACAAGCCTCATGAATCCGCGTTTAGATGGAACCAATTCAGCAAAATTCTTTGGATATTGAAAAGCATCATATTGAAAAGCTTTTATGGTTGATGGTGATGTCTGCTTCCTCCTGTGTCCCTCTCTTCTTGCCTTCCTGCCTATGTATGTGAAGGAAGACTCCTAATGAATATTCCTCCTGAAGAAGTGGACCAGAATCACGAAACACCTAAAGGATGTTTCATGCACATGTGCTTTGCATGGTCTGTGTTGTAATCACTTGTTTTTAATGTTTGTGTTAAAGATTTTTTCACAAAAATTATTGGCATTGTATAGAATTATAATTGTAACCTATTTGGAAATAGATTTATATGGATTTATATACTGTCGTGAAAGTCCCCCATGATAATAATATGCTGTTGATCAATTCGGACAAAAAAGGTCTCCAAGCAATGGCTGTTTAGAAAATGATTTACAGGGCAAAATGTAGATTGTGGAGTTTTAGGCTTGGGTCATATGGCTAGTACACTGAGAGAATATCCCCATTTCAATTTTTTTGCTGTGCAAAAAGTTCTACTGACCGATTCAACATCTCTGCAAATGCTGATTATGCAAATGTTTTAGTGAAATCATCTATTTTATGCACTACACTCATATTTTTATAAATTTAGCCAATACCATATGAACAAGTGACAAAGGGATAACCAGACACCAGGAGAATATAAACAATACTGGTGCTGCACCATGCCACTGATCATACCTTTGGCGAGGTCCTCTTCCTCTTTCTTAGTCGCTACCGTTCCTGGGTCCTTTGTCACTAAAGCAGGGCTGGCCTTAGCCTGTTCTGCTGCCTGAAAAAGGGAGGAACAGAAAAAGATGATCAAATGAACAAAGTTTTCATTGTTATTATTGTTAATATTAAACAGAATTTATATAGCGCCAATATATTATGCAGCAATGTACATTAAATAAGGGTTGCAAATGACAAACAAATACAGACAGCAACACAGGAGGGGGAGACCCTGCCCCGAAGAGCTTACAATCTAGGAGGTGGGGGAATTAACACACAATAGAAGGGGAGAAATATAGGAGTGGGAAGTAGTGACAGTTCAAAATACAGAAGATGTATAGGCAAGTTTGAAAAAATGTGTTTGAGTGCTCTTTAAAATGAGCAGAAAGTAGGAGCAAGCCGAATAAGATGAGGGAGACCATTCCAGAGAGTCGGGGACGCTCTAGAGAAATCTTGGAGCTGTGCGTGTGATGAGGTTAGGAGAGAGGAAGTCATTAGTAGGTCATCGGAGGAGCGGAGAGAGCAGCTGAGGCAGTATTTTGTTTTTCAGAAATGTAGGTGAGACCATAAATATGGAGGGCAAAGCACAGGAGCTTGAATTTAATTCTAAGGTGAAACAGAGTGAAGAGAACTGCGAAGAGATGCAGCGGAAGAGGAGCGGTGTGAAGGATGGATGAGTCTGGCTGCAGCATTCATAAACGATTGTAGAGGAGAGAGTCGAGTTAGTGGAATACCAGAGAGAAGGATGTTACAGTAGTCCTGACAAGGGATGATAAGAGTGTGTACAAGTGTGTACAAGGATTTTGGAGACTGTGTGAAGGTGAAAGTGACAGGACCTGGAAATGTTCTGAATATGGGGGGTCAATAGGAGGGCAGAATCAAAGGTGACACCAAGACAATGTGCCCGAAGGGAGGGCCGAATAACAGTGTAGTTTACAGTTAGGAATAAGTCAGGGGGTGATATGGAATTTGAAGGGGGGGGGATGATGATGAGTTCTGTTTTATCCAGGTTGAGTTTCAGGAATTGATCAGATATCCATGATGATATGGCTGACAGGCAGCATGAGACCTTATCCAGGTACTGTAAGCCAAAGCAGGATATGAGCCTACTGAGAGAGGAGGTGTAAAGAGAAGAGAAAAGAGAACCAGTCTAAGGACTGACCCTTGGGGAACGCCAACAGGGAGGAGAGTGGGAGAGGAGGAATTAACATTGAAAGAAACTTGAAAGGATCGGTCAGATAGGAAGCAAACCAAGAGAGAGCAGTGTCACCGATACTAATGGAGCGCACGATTTGTATTAGAAGGGGGTGTCAAAAGCAGAGGAAAGATCAAGGTGAAGGAGGAGGGAAAAGGTAATTGGTGAGTCTTTTATAAACAAGGCGCTCAAGAAGTTTGGAAACATACGGGAGAAGGGAGATAGGTCAATATCTAGAAGGTAGAGGGGTCTAGTGAGGGTTTTTTCAGGATAGGGAGGATAATAGCATGTTTGAAAGCAGAGGGGTATATACCAGTAGAAAGGGAGAGGTTGAACAGTTTGGTTAGGGCAGGGGCAAGGGTGGAGGAATGGGCATGGAGTAGATAAGAGGGAATTGGGTCAAGCAGACAGGTAGTAGATGGAGATGAAGAGAGAAGACTTCATCCACAGGGTAACAGGGTTGAGGGAGGCCAGTGATGATTTACAGGTGAAAGGGGTGGGTATAGTTGAAGTGGCCCGGTGAGCAGAGACATTATGTCTGATTGTGTCAATTTTCTCTCTAAAGTAGATAGCGATGTCTTGGGCAGTGAAAGTTGTTGTGGGGGGAGCAGGTGTGGGGTTTAGGAGGAAGCCAATTGTTGAGAAGAGGCTGCGTTGGAAGTTTGAATGGAAATGACAGTGGAGAAGTAATTTTGCTTGGTGACAGTTAGCTCAGTGTTAAAGTTTTGTAGCTTGGCTTTGGTAGTTCATGAAGTCAGCGCGGAGGCCAGATTTCCTCCAATTGGGCTCAGCTGCACAAATACTCTTTTGTAGCTGTTTGGTGTGATTGTTGTGCCAGGGACAAGGGGTAGGAGGACGGGGAACTCAGTGGCAGCTTTATCTGGAGATGTAATTTTAGATAGGGTGGGGGTTAGGGACGTAGGACAATTTGAGAATAGGTTGTGGTCAAGGTTACGTATATCTCTCTGCCATTGGCCAGGTCTAGGATGTGGAAAAGGGGGGCAAGAGTTTGGTAGATCGCAGGGTTGGGTGAGATGTCACCAGAAAGTAGCAGTAGAGAAAAAAGTTGCAAGACTAAAGACAGAGAAATAGGGGGAGTGAAGGAGCAGAAAGACAATTGGTTATCAGACTGGGGAGGAAAGGGAATAGGGCCAGCAAAGAGTGCAGGGCGAGATATACATTTTAATCGATAATTGGGAACCATATTAGTCCAATAAACAATATGGCAAACAGTCCATGAGAGCAGGTCCTGTAATGTGGGTTGTAGTGAGGCAACTGGTTAACCCAACCTTAATGTGTGTGCACATCAACAGTTTATCTTATCATTTGAAACAAAGATCCCCCATTGTAAACTGGAATAGAAAGCGAGCAGGCACCTGTGGTTTGCATGCACTAGGGACTACCCTGTTTCCCCGATGATAAGACACTGTCTTATTTTTTTTGGAAGGCCAAAATATGCTCTAGGGCTTATTTTCAGGGGGATGCCATATTTACCCATGAAGAAGACTACAGTACACAGTTATTGTTCATGTGCCATTCATGTCCACTTCTGATCAATCTGTGCCAATCATTGTCCCCTTCTGATTAATCTGATCCATTCATTGTCCCCTTCTACTGTAATCAATAATATACCGTACCATTAAATGTCCCATTGTAATTCATCATATACTGTACCATTTAATGTCCCATTCTAAAGCTTATATACAGTAAGTGGTATTGCTCACAGCAAAAGAAACCTGTCTGTGTCTCACTTTTGGATGTTCTGGCCGTGAACAAACTCCTGCAGTCTCCGTTAGGGAGGGATGAGGGAAGCTGCCTGTGTTTGCTTGGGCGGAGTCACGTGCGCGCACTGCAGTCCTGTCACTTCCTCTTCATGACGTGGCGCGGCACGCAGCCATGGAGGCAGACGGAGGAACCACACGGAGTCACCCACCGTACCACCCGATTCGGGTAAGCGCAGGTATTGGTGGGTGGCTTATTTGCGGGGGGGGGCCTTATTTTACATTTTTCTCTAAAAAGGGGGGGCTGTCTTATTTGATGGCCCTGCCTTATCATCGGGGAAACACGGTAAGAGAAAAAAGAAAATATCCAAGACCTTCCTATTCATTAGTGCTGAACAGAGCGGTAATAAGCCTGTTATTGTTACCATTCTAAGCCTAATTTTACATTCACAAATGTTGACATCTTGACTACACTTCAATACCTGGGATCCAATAGCTGGGAAGGTGACTCCTTGCTCCTTGAGGTTCTTGATCATAGCAGAAATTAGACTTAGCTGTGGGTCGTTTTTGAATTCATCAGCCCATTCAACCATTAGCGCTTTTAACTTCTCACAAACTTTAGGGTGCCCCTGTGGAAGACAACAAACAGCAGAGATTACTAACTACATTGGAATGGATGAGGTTACTGCAAAATACCATAAAAGGCCTTAAACAGGTAAGAGAGCATTAAAGCGAAATTAAAGTTCCATTTTTCAAAATCCCCGATCAGGCAGGTAGTTATTGCAGAAATGGACCGGCAATGTCCCTTCTGCAATAATCCCTCCAACTACCTGCCTGATGGCTCTGGGAAACTGTCACAAAGCTGAGCTGGGCTTGCGGATGGCAACCCCGGCTTCACCTGTGTGCCTACTTTAGCAGTAAACAAAGAAGGAAGCGAAGGGTATGGAAATTAGCTTAAAAGTACAAGTGGGGCCAGGCTAAAAACATTCAAATATATATTACATAATGTTCTGAACACGGAGTACATACACTTTTAAACAAGGTCTCCTTATGTCTTCTTTGGGCACTGAAAAGCCACTAAAAATGTAACTCCTGCACAGGAGTACCATCATCCTGCCACTTGGATCTACATAAGCACTGTACATTTATTGCACCCAGCAACCCAACTTGTAAAAAATTAATCACAAAAAATATGTTCAGCGCTGCATAATATGTTGGCACAATATAAATACGGTTTATTATTATTAATACCAATAATAATATTAATAAAAGGCCTGAGAAAAACCTGACTACCCTAGTGAAGAGGGAAAGCCTGGAACTATGTAAATGCTATGTGGCTAAACAAAGCACTTGTCTCATATTCTAGGATATCTAGTAGTGGCTTCTTCCTCACAAGTGACCAGAACAAGTTAAGTGTAAACAATGAACGTCAGAAACCACATAATGAGAAAACTCTTTTATTTTTTATAAAGCACATAGATATCAGTCAGTTAAAACCCAATACAACCTTCCTTCTAAGTGCTACAGCTGATAAAACACTGCAAGTATCTGCAAAGCTGCAGGGAATATGAAAGACAGAAAACAGCCTAAAGCAGTGAAAAAAAAATGTACAATAAATACACAATGTTCACTTCTCTTTACACATATAATGAACACTTCTTCCTGTATGAAGAGGTATAAATGCAAATTATACATGGAAATCATTTTAAAACATTAGCACATGGTAAAACGACTGTGCATGTATTCAATAGATAATTTTTTATCACACACACACACACACACAACTTTCCTATGGAAACTTCTAATAAATCAATGAATAGAACTCAGAAAGGTCTCCAAGACTGACATGCTTACCTTGTTTAATACACTGCTAACTTCGCTGGCAAAGTCTCTGGAACACACTTCCAAGTGAAAGATTTTCCCACAGTTGGACACACAGGCGCCTAGTAGCTGGAACACAAAATGGGATTTAATATACATGAACAAAAAAAATGCACAGATTCATTATCCAGGCAAAAATAAGCTTTATTTTTTAATGAAAGATGTATTGATAGTTACTCTTGATGTATTGTTTTTTTTTGGAATTGTTATTAAGAGCTATTATAATGTAGGTCTCATTTGTATCCTAAAGAAGCGAATATATAGCTACCGCGAAACGCGTCAATGTCCATTAAGACATACAATGAACTTTGTATGTCACTGTTTTTTGCTATGAGCAATTTGGTTTTTCTGAATCAAATATATTTATGGTTTTAACTATTTATGTATTGTTGATTATGTAATAAAAAATATATATATATTTATATTTTTTTGTAAACTAAATGGTAAATTCATCCAGAGGATGTGCCTCAAAAGTCCCAATTAATCTTGGTGCTTTTTTTTTTTTTAAATATTTGTATTTATGGATGTGGCACTTTTTGTACTATGTACTAAATAGCTGGAAAACTTGTTACATGCACAGGTTCATTTACACCACAATCTGCTCTAAGGTGCATAAAATGCATTGTTTTGGACATTATGGTAATCCTTTTCAACTCACTGTACATGTATGCAGTGGTGCGTTACCAATCATTGTTAACTGTACCCTACCACAATGTGCTGCAGAGCACTATAACCCCAGTGCAAATTTGAGTGTATTGTTATATGCGGTATTAAAATAAAATACAGGATATTAAAAATGAATGGGTTGCCAAACACAAAGTGCACTTCCCCCACCACCTCGACTGTAAGCTAGTGTCCTCTCCTCCTCCTGTATCTGTCTGCCATTTGCAACCCCTATGTAATGTACAGCGCTGCGTAATATGTTGGCGATATATAAATCCTGATTATTATTAATAATAATATTATTATTATTATTAATAATACACAAAACATATATGTTGACACAAGAAGCACTGTACTTTGCATAAGCCCTAAAAAAAGCTGCAAGTGTGATGTTTAAATGGGATTTAACACAAATTACCCAAACAATTCTTAAGTATGCAGGATAAATGACATCCACATCAAGAGCAGGGCAGAATTTGTTGCTTGTGACCCCTAAGCCAACTGACTTAAGCAGCCGCCTTCCTGCCCCACAATACTGGTACATTACCAAGGTTCTTCAGTGTTCTGGGGCCACCCATAACAGCAAGCAAGAATGAACTTTCCCAGCAGAAAGACAAATTAATATAAATCTGATAATGGTCCCAATAAAAAAATGTCTCTGTCTTTGAAGATAAAAACATATTCAGGCTACTGAAAAGTTACAAAGAAAGAAGGCTGGCTAATTAAGTAATCAATACAATAGTTCTGTATTTTAATGATGTGATCAATACAATGACTCTGTATTTTAAAATGCTTGAGCACTCTCAGTCTGCCAGAGCTGTGGCTGATGAAGACAGATGAACTTAATTTAAATTAGGTTGCTGGGTGTCTAGACTGTGATGTAAAAAAACCCAGTTTTAATATATATTATTCTTAAAATTTTTTAAAATACACCATTAACACACATATTTTCTTCAGTCATCACTTAATAGTAACATATGGAAGGACAATGAAACCTTTGCAGGAAATTGTGATAATGTAAGACCACTATTAGAGGCAGAGAAGATGGGGTACAGTCAGTACAATTATCTCCATTGATATTTTGCCTCTGAGATAAAATAGGAGGATTTTTGTCTAGTAAAAATAACTAGCAAACCAACAAACTACATGTGGCTGGCATTACAGTTACCTTTATTTTATGAATGCTCTGTTTTTCGGAAAAATCACCAAATTGTGAACGTTTATAACTTTAACACACCTATTTACAAAAATATACTTTCTCTGGCCGGTGCCACCCTGACCAGGGTCAGGAGAAGGACCCCGCTGGGGGGGGCGCACTGGCCAGAGCCACAAGGAACACCTTCCCCCGATCTGAGCCTGCGATGGGAGAGTGAGTGGCTTTGGTGAAGTGACACAGCCCGTTCACTCACCAATTGCAAGCTCAGAGCCTGCGATGGGAGAGTGGGCGGGGTTATACCATCATGATGTCACATTCACAATGGCATGACCCCACCCACACTCCCATCAGCCCAGCCACTCTATCAAATTTTATTCCAGATTGTGGCCCCTGACTAAAAAAAGTTTGCCCACCCCTGCCTTGGACTGTATTAATGGCATATGACTATGGTAGG
>NC_092862.1:133139000-133283503 GCF_032062135.1 Pyxicephalus adspersus
CAGAGTCATAGTGTACAACGAAAGATACCCAACTACTGCAATGGTTTATATTTGCATTGACCTGCTGAAATACAATCATTTTAAGATGGAAGTTGCATCCTTTCATCTATCCTTTTCCGGGCATGTAAAATATACAGGGGCTGCCATTGCCGGCCTTGTATTAAAGCAAAATGCTGTTTGGCTTTAGTACTTTTGTATTACAGACCCAGAAAAAGAAAAAGGAGAGTTACATTTCTATTCTCTATCCTTGTTCCATATCCATGACTGTGCCAGCATTAAGGTAAAAGCCTAATACTTTTAAATGAGTCACCAACCTGGAACAAGCATGGAGTGAACTCAGAATTGGCCTGAACTCTTGTTTTAAGTCACTGTCTAAAGTTTTACAGCCACTGGATCGGCATGACAGCCAATCATCTAGAACCATCGGGAGGACAGCCAAGCGGCAGATGGCAGTTTCCATAGTCTTTCTACCCGCAAAACAGAAGAATACGGACTAGAGAAATATTAGGAAAAAACTCACCCTGTGCGTGACTGTCCAACTTTATCGCATAGGTCCAGGATAAGACCCCAGTCTTCAGCTGTGTTCAACTCGCTTGTTGCTTTCTCTGTCAGATAAAACAGGACATTTTAATAAAGTGTTTTTAGCAAATCCAACCAGTTGATTTTTAGCACGTAAAAATGACAGCATCCAATACATATGTTCCCCACTGTTTACTGTGGCTTCTTCTGACAGCCCTTTTATTACTACAGTGTTTCTCCCTAGCCCCTTTTAGCTGGGCGCACCACCCAGAACTTTTCAGTAACCACACGGATGTTATTGTTTGGTCAATTAATAGTTGGGTAACAATACAGGGGCTACCACCCACCTACAGCTTCTTCCCACCCAGCTTAAAAAAAAATCTGTGTTGAACACTGCACTAGGTGACCTAAGGCCAACAGTAGGAACCACAGCATACAGCAGGGGAACCAGGAACCCAACACTCCTAGAAGTGTGGGAAACAGGGGATTCTTTAGCAAGATCATCCCATAAAGCTGAACTCCAGGCAAACAGCTACACACACACACACAGATAAAATACATGTACATCCAGTCCTGAGTTTTATCCAACTCTGCCACTTAGAACAGCCCTCTCCAGCAGTAGAGGGACCTGAACTTCTCTTTCTCTGTAGTTGTTTTAATAGTGGCTGTCCCTTTAAAGAGGAACGGAAGTGCCGTTCTTAACAGAGAGAATAAGGTACAGTGACCCAACTCTTCAGCAACCATCCACTCTTCAGCAACCACCCATAAACAGCTAAGTGGTTACTGAAAAGTGCTGGGTGGTGCACCCAGCTAAAAGGGGCTGGGAGAACACTGGGGTAGGTGGGGTTTGCAGAAAGGGACAGGCTATATCCCTGCAATATTTGTTTTTACCTGCATAGCTGTCAAATTTTGCTGAGCTGTGTATTCATTGGCTGCCAGGGATCTGATCTGCATTTAATCCATCACCTGCTAACCACTATTTCTTCCTATTTACCTGAGAGGGCAGTACACATTCTCTTTCTGCATCACTGAAACACATGTTGTGTGTAAGCAATTATTATTCTAGACAGGTTATTAAAATGATTCATGTCTCCCAATATTCAGGTGGCGTTGTATTTTACTGGAAGGTTCTATGCAGAAGTAATCCCGAACACTCTTCATTAGCATTTGCACTTACAGAATGGAGCCTGCAGCGCTCAGCGGGATTACCTCGATGCCAGTCGTTTAGAAGATACATTGCTGTCATCTACTTTTATTCTAAGCAGAAAGAAAACAATTTTCTCTCCATGACAACTTGTACAAAATGCCCCCTGCAAGTATGGGAGAGTGCGTTTCACGTTTGAAGTAATAATAAAGGAATAATATATCAGTATTTCTAATTAGAGGTTTACTTTGTGAAGTGTATATGAGGCTACATAACATCAGTGAAGGGAACCTGTCACAAAGCCAGGAAATGTAGAATGGGCTTAACTAGAGCACCAGGGTTCATCCAGAGGTTGATTGAGCAATAGGCAATTTGTACCTCCCAGGTCATTGTGACACCAATGATATATTTGGCTACCTGTAAGGGTGACAATAGTCCCACTGGCCAGCAATGTAAAAGACATTATTCCTATTGAGAACCACTTGAAAATACCGTGAGCTGTGGATATAGTAATTATAGCAGAGGTTCCCTGAATAATCTAATCTATTAACAGCTTCAAGGATACAGGTGTATTGATTTCAATGCAAATCACTTTTCTTGGAGAGGTTAAAAGGCTCCATGCAAACAGCTACATACACAAAATAAATACATACATGGGAGCCATGGTTTCCAGCCAAAGGATTAAGATTTCTAGCCATCAAGTGCTGAAATTTACAATGCTCTGCCCCATCTGGCACGGAATAAGTCGTGATTTTTCTCTGGAGGAAAGTAACACAAGTATTGACTATCCCCCAGATCATGACTGGACAGTGAAGGGAGAGGCAGCAAAATAATATGCTCATTTTTTGGTCACTGTGCTGTCTCCTCCCATCAGTGGATTCCTGAATAGACTGATTTTTCTTCTACCAGTCTGACCTCAACTTTATGGAGGATTGCAAGAGAAGTATAGGTCAGTTTAGGGACTTGAACTGCTTGTATGTAACATATTACACTGAATTATGCATGAGTACATACACAGTTGCATTGAATGCTTATGGTTATGTGCAGATGCTCAATGCTGCAGCTTTCATCAGCCTCTTCAACATCTGACACTTCTGATGCTAGATACCTGTGTCCCCCACCGCCACACCATTGCTTCCCCTGATCCCTATATCACATGACATAGGGGTCCGAGGATAGAAAGAAAGAGTGCATGCGGGAAGGTAGGCATACAAGGCTCCTGGAAGAGAAAAGCAGAGGTTGCAGCGGTGGAATGAAGGAAAGGTAGACACGGGCCACCAGGGAGAGAAGTAATGTACCTCTCTTGTGCAGGAAAGGTTTGGTTCCCTTAAGTGATCATCACTTCACATTAGCTAATCAAAGGGTCATTCATACAAAACTCTACAACCAAGTGACCAAAAACACAATTCTGGTGTGCAGTGCCACATATATATGGAGCAGTGTATGTTATATAACTGACACAGCACAGTGTACAAAGTAAGGTGAAGTAAGGTATATTATATGCAGCACAGGTACAGAGGATAGTCATAATATATGAAATATATAACATACAGCACAGCGCACACATTTTAACAGTGTTGAGTATATAAAGCACAAGGAATGCAGTAGTGTGAATAATATAATGAATAGCACATAGTACAGAGTCTAGCAGTATGGAGGGTATGCCATACATAGCAGAGTCTAGAATGAAGCACTATCACATTATACAAATATCAGTGCAGTATATACAGTGCCAGAAATCTGTATATATGTAACACAAGTGTGCAATAAAATATCCAATAGCCTTTTAAAGATATTACATTTAGATAGAAGGCCAGACACCTAGCACATCTCATTACCCTGCGAGCCAATCTAATTTGCTATTTCCATCTTCCTCCTTATACATAATTAAATGAAACTTGTACAGAGAGAAATGGAATGCCAACTACCTGGCTGCGATGATCATAAATGAATATAGTGCTTTATAGACTGCAAGAAAGTGGGGGCCATAGCACACCAGCAATCATGGAGATATCAGCAAAAGGAAGGCGGACAGGCCACTTGCAGATAGTTTTGTTTATTTTATTTTACTTCCCCACAATTTACATAACAGAGAGGTTGGGAGATTATTTCCTACTTCCTGTCCTGAACAGGTGACATCACCTAAACTGGGGACTGAATTGCTGTGTTCAACCCAGAATTTTTTTTAAGGCGGGTGGTAAGAAGTTTTAGGTGGGTGGCAGCCCCTGTATGTGACCCAACTCTTTAGAAACCACCCAAAAACATCCAGGTGGTTACTGAATAGTGCCGGGTGGTGCGCCTGGCTAAAAGGGGCTGGGGAAACCACTGGGATTGTGAGTCGCAGGGCAGATTTGCCTGATGTAAACACAGGAAAAAAAAAGTTGCACTATAGGTACAGCTTATACAAATGTCCAGAATCTATCCTTGTATTTGCTTGCCACATTTCCATAAATGTGTCAGCAGGAACAGCCGAGCAGTCAGCATTGCATGCAGTCCTAACACAAGCTGCATTTTCAGTTCAGAAGACTCATTTTCTTGAGGAAACATAACACTGTGCGACATATGGCATTAAATTACAGCACTATCAGCCAGAAGCACAATCTGTTCCTGACGTACAGTTCACGCACAGGTTACGAGGACAGGTACGAGGAGAAAAAGAGCCAAAACATTAATTAACTGGAGGCTAGCTTTTTCATCTGTGCTCCACCTTCACAATGGGGAAGAGCGGCAGCTGCTGCACTGGCTAAATGACTCTAAAATGTAGATCTAAAGAAGAACGAACACAAATTCAGAGCTTGGCGTGTGTGCAAAATGTTTTTAGTGAAGGTTTCCTTTAGGGCCCATTTATAGTAGTACAGTGTTACTGTATATGTGTTGACATGCAGTAGGTGGTTTGTCATGAAGCGTTACGTTCGAATGGGCTGCAGTGTTCTCCCTAGACCCTTGCGCCACCCGGCATTTTTCAGTGACCACTCGGCTGTTTTTCGATAGTTACAGAAAAGTTGGGTCACAATACAGGGGCAGCCACCCGCCTACAGCTTCTTCCCACCTGGCTGCACAAATTGTAATGAACAGTCGCCATGCATCCTAATGTACAGAATTTGACACCTGCACATTGTAGTGGACTAGGTGCATTGTAGTCAGAAAGCATGCTGCAGGAAGCTGAATCCTATATTGCGATGGGTATTCCTGGCCAGGTCTCAAGAATTGTACAGAGAATGTCACCCCTAAAGCAGAACTAAAGCCCCACTTTGAACTTATTGTATAAATTGTATAAAGAGAGGGGTGATGTCCCTTCTGTTCTTACCCGCCTGATAGCTACCCTGATGTCAAATTTTCCTGATCTGCACATACACAAGCGTTTATTAACAAGTAAACCCAGCAATCCCACCCAGGTGTCAAACTGGTTGCCAGGAAATTCCATCAATCCCAGTTTCTCTTGCACATTCCCGGAATAAATGAACTTCTGCAAGCCAATGTGAAAGTCATGTCATGGCAGATTTTTATCGCCCGATAATCGGCATCGGCCAATTATCGGGCGAAAATCTTCCGTGTGTACAGTCGGTGTCGTCCATCGTCCGGACGACTGACCTGCCGGATCCACGGACGATGGACGACAGCCGATCGTAATGAAAGGGAAGGGGAGAGCGCGCAGCAGGGTGCCGCTCCGTCGCTCTCCCCCTCCCCTCTCCATAGAGCATGAACGGTGCTGTATGTACAGCACCGTTCATGCATCTTGCAGCCCCTTGTCGTTGGAAAGGATCGTGAAAGATCCTTTCCAACGACAAAAATTGCAAGTGTGTATGCAGCTTAAGCCCTGTACAGATATCAGGTGATTGGAGCTGGACAAGATCTTTTGTGATAATTTTCAGTGTCAGATGAAAGAGCAAGCGCTGTACACAGAACCGTTCTGTTCTATGGAGAGAATGAGGGAAGAGCACCCCATTGTGCTCCCCTCCATAGAAGTGCACAGTTGCTCATAAATCTACCATGGCAGATGTCAGGAGATTACTATACACCTCGCCAGACAAAAGCACGACTGTTTGTCTTGGACAAGGATCACCTGATGTAGTTTAAAGCTGCTCTGTCTGCCTCAGGAGAGGTGGCCAAAGGTCAACTAAAGACTAAATGTGTGAGGAGAAAAGCAGCAAAACCAGAATGCAAATGTCCAGATTTAATTCTATTTAGAATCTTCTATCTCAAAAAGCTAACACATTTTGGAGTTTGTCCCTTTTTAGAGCTACAAATGACCAAACTCAAATGTCAGAACCAGAATGTGTAATGTATAGATTTCATTCTGTTTTGAAACAAAAAGCCAAAATATTTTGGGCAATTAAAGGACACACCTTTATCAGCGCTACAGACTACCAAATTCAAAGGTGAGAAAGAAAATGAGAAAATAAAGGATTAACGCAGACAGTATAATGGTGTATAATAAGAAATGAATAGAATGGAAATCATCCAAAACCCATTAAAACAGTTTTTCTGAATAAGCAACCAACTGCCACGGAACGCCAGATAATCACCTTTATTAAATTTTAATTAGTTCCAGCAGTTGATGGGATGTTAACTGCCTGATGTCTGTTGCCTATAAACAATATTATTTCCTAGATTGTAAGCTCTTCAGGGCAGGGTCCTCTCCTCCTCCTGTGTTACTGTCTGTATCTGTCTGTCAATTGCAGCCATTATTTAATGTACAGCGCTGGGTAATATGTTGGTGCTATAAAAATATTAATAAAATCTGCTTCTTTCTAGCGAGCATGAGCACCAGGACCGGAAGTAAAGGGAAATTTCTCGAATGAGGTAAAAGCCTGAAAAAGGTGCGAATCCTTTCCTCCTTAAAGAAGAAAACGCAAAAGTGACCAAAACACAAAAAAAATACACTTACCTTCAATCCCACAGCGCAGTCGATGGGTCCAGAGGTTTTTTCCATCGCGTCCCGCATCATCCGTTTTCGTGCTCCAGGCCCTGCCATCTTCTTGGTTCTTCTTCTTCTTACATCACCCGACCGAGGCACGAGATTGGGGGACGTAGTTAGAGAAAAAAACTTGCCGATCTCACTGCACATGCCCTTTGACTAAGGGCTCCTTCTGCGCATGCCCCAGGTGGTCAAGCTTGCACAGGAGCATCCAAGAGCCTCCCGGGAAGCGTGATGTAGGTATCCTGGGAGGCTTTGCACTCCCATTTATTAGGGGGCGGTGCTGCGCCCTTTTATTTAAAAAAAAAAGGGTATTGCACTTACAATAAAAAACACACAAAGAGATTCTTTACCTCACATAAAAGGGTTGGGGTCAAGTGCTTAGCCTTTTCCCTTTGTGATCAGTGCTTGCTGCTAGGAATAGCTAGGGTTAAAGTATACCTAAACTCCTTTTACATAAAGTAAAAATTCTGTTTTTTTAATAAAAATGCAGCACCTAATTCTCGACCACCTAGACGATGAATGAATGGGAGCGCAAAGCCTCCCAGGATACCTACGTCCCGGGAGGCTCTTGGATGCTCCTTCTGCACATGCCTGAGCATCTTGGGCATGCCCAGAAGGACCCTTTTCATGAAAAAGGAAAATCACGCATGTGCAGTGCAATTGGCAGGTTTTTTTCCAACCTACGTCACCCGATCTTGCGCCTGGGTTGGGTGACTTAGGAAGAAGAGGTAAAGATGGCGGCGCCCGGCACACCTGCGCGGACACAGATGCTGGGACAACGGGGGACCCCATTTAAGACACCCCCGGACCGATCGACTCGCTGCGGGATTGAAAGTAAGTGGATTCTTTTGGGTTTTCTGCGTTTTTCAGTTTACTTCCTCCTTAAGGTGGGGGGAGGTAAAAGGAGATCACCCGCTAAGTACCAAATGTACACAAACATGTAATGTTTGTGAATCAAACATTATTTATATAGCGCCAACATATTATGCAGCGCTTTACATTAAATAGACAGACAGACACAGAAGGAGGAGGAGAGGACCCTGCCCAGAAGAGTTTACAATCTAAGAGTCAATCCATCAAAACAAAATGATTCTGGCTGCAGTTACAATGTAATATGAAAACATTGAGCAGTCACATGACCCCATAGAATGATATATCAACCAAAACATTCCATCACCATGGTTACATCATCACTTTCACTTCAGACCCATTCAGTGGTACTATGGTAATATGTCAACCCATTGCAACCAATCATCAGCACCTAAGCTGATCGCAGCAGACATCTGATTGGTCAACAAGGATTCTTTTAAGAGTGTATTGCAGCTATGTGAAAACCCTTCAATGGAAGCTGCTATATACATAAGTGATATCACTGTCTGGGATTAGAAGCCGGCTGCATGTATATGAGGCTTCTCAGACAGATGCCCTGCTCCTGACACCTCCTCCAATGCCTGACCAGCTGACTGATACCCAGGGGGAGAAGCTGGGACCACAGAAGTTACAGACAATGACTTACCAACATCAGGGTCGAAGGGGTTGGAGGTGAAGAGAGGCATGGCTGCGGGAACGGACGGGGGACACCTCCTAGAGACCGGGATGCTGAGTCCGGGAATTCCTGCTGATCACTCCCGACTGCCTCAGCATCAGCTCTCTACAGGGGCCACAGAGCTGCCTTGGCCGCTGAGCATGCCGGGAAATACAGCTGTCTACTCCACTGCCTGTCACCACAAATAAATGCAGCTAAACAGGCACAAGGCTGTCCCTTCTTTCTAATTGAGGGGGAACAAAGGAGACGGCTCGGTGAGAGAAGCTTGTCAGCAGGTCCCTGAGCTGATGCTGAGATTGGAATTTGATGACGCTCCCTTGGGTAGGGGCGGAGCCGGCTGTTGCGCAGGCGCGGTGCAAAGGGTGGAAGAGGCTACTGTACATTAAATAGGGGTTGCAAATGACAGACAGATACAGACAGTGATACAGGTTTCTGAACACAGAGCGCTCTCACTTCTCTCCGAATCTTTCCTACAATCCAGCTCTACGGTCCCTGCCAGACACCTGCAGGAGTGTTGGATCCCAGTGTCCCCTGCAGATTGCTGTGGTTTATTCTTGACTTATCAGAGGAAGGAACCAACACGTTGTAGCAGGGGACACAAATATCCAACATTTCTTCAAGTGCCAAATGCTGAAGATTCTGGAAACGACTGTCGTGCTGGAATGGAGCCACAGACTGCCATGGCTATAATAATTCTTCTATTACATTCTTTAAGAAACTCACAGGGTCTCTTTAATGAAAAGTGATTGTTGTGTAATGTGATTTCTCAGTAGCAGGAGGAGATCTGCTGGGAGGGAGTGAGAGAATGAGTATTGTTCCAGCTGAGTCACAGAGACGGATCATGTGCTCACAGTCATGCACTCTATTTATCACTGCAGGATATTCATATTACTCAATAACCCAACACAATACACAACACAGGTATTTCCTCTGATACATAGGACTGACCTTTGCAGCGCATGCTGAGATTTGTATTTAATATATGAAGATAACGATTAAAGAAGAACTAAACTCAAAAACGTCCAAAACAAAAAAAAAAAAATACACTTACCTTCAGTCCTGCAGCGCAGTCGATTGGTCCAGAGGTCTCTTCCATCGGGTCCTGCTTCGTCTTCCCGGTATCCTTCTTCGGGCCGGCGCTCCAGGTGCCGATCGGGTGACGTAGATGGGGAAAAAACTTATAGATCTTACTGCGCATGCATGAGATTGGCTTTTTTTCCCCTTTTGACAAAAGGGCTCCTCGAGGGATGCGTGACATAGGTATCCCGGTAGGCTTGGCATTCCCATTCATTGGGGCAAATTAGGGGGCAGTGCTGCACCATTTTTTTTTAAAAGGGTGTTGCACTAAAAGAAAAAAAAACAGACAGAATTTTACTTAACTAAAAAGTGTTGTCTACTCTTTTATGTAAGATGAAAATTGTGAGTTTACACTTTAATTATCACCATAAAGAATTGCACAATTTGCACCTTTTTTTGTTGGGTGTCCTGTCTAATTTCTTCAGCCTCCCCTTCAGGTGGACAATCATTCCTCAGTTGTGTATATGGCTGTTTTTGACCATTTTGGTGCCCCAAGCTGGAATCTTTGCCAGTAAGACACCCCTACCAATGGCACTGTAGGGCAGACAAGATTGAAAGTGCAGTGGATTGTTGAGTAATCAGACAATCTCATGGCAATATGGTGTGTGGTCATTTCTTGGTGGTTTGCAATGGATTTTATGTATTTTTATAGTGATATTAAAATGAAACTGTCATTACAAAAGAAACCTATCTTCACATTACAAAAGAAACCTATCGTGGAAAGCCGTCGATCCCTCCACGATCCCGGTTCAATGGTCCTACGCTGTCTCATCTTTCTTCTTAATTCTTCTTGTGACATTATCCAATGTTGCACTTCATGGGGTTTAGGGTTTGCACTACATTTGGATGAGGTTCTTTCTCCAAAGGGGAAAAAGCAGTTCTGTGGGCAGAAGTAACTTATCACCGTCAGGAACTGCACCATGATCCACCATAACCATGTGCAAAAGCACAAACAAAATGATTCCCAACCACTGATTAAGAGGGTGCTTGAGCTTGGAGTCAAATGTTGCGATTAACTGCATGTTTGTAATGGACCTTTCCTATACCCAGGAAAAAAGAATACTTATTTAAAGCCAAGCTCACTGGCTGGGTGGTTTGGCATTTAGCTTTGGCTTTAGTAAAAGGGCAATCCTCAGAGGTCATAAAGACTCCAGCAGTTGTGTGATGACATTAGCATAAAAGGCATTGACATGACTGGTCAGGTTTATACTTCAGTAGTGGATAACTGATCGTCAGCCATAGACCATTGAGGAGTGGGTGGGAGGGGGTTTATCATTGAGTACAAGCTGGCAGTAATAGCACACCGAGCTATACTAAAAAATATTGAATTACTATCCTGCACAAATGTCAGCAATACGCTATTTAATGTACAGCACTGCGTATATATGTTGGCACTATATAAATACTGTTTATTATTATTAATAATAATAATAATAATAATAATAGATATTTTCCCTATGTCAAACCATTTCAATTGCATACTTTTTTAACCCTGATGAAGTGTCAATGTGTGAGTCTCCGAAACATGTTGGCCATTAAGAACTAAATAGAAATAATCTTTGACTCTATGATCGTTTTCTTCGCAAACTTACTACATCTTTTACTTTTTATGCTACAGGAGGAAAGATATCTTCAAAGTGTCCACGTGCTAGGTCAAGACTGGCTTAATCTTGATATAACATATGATGGCACTTCTCCTTCAGAGGGGACACTGACTGGGGGATGTTGTTCTCCAAGGCACAGTTGGGAGAAGTCTTAGAAGGAGGATCAGAAGGAGAGTTAAATAGCAGTAATGTTGTTCTGTTGAAGATTAAGGATCAGTGACAATGCCTCTGGCATTCTCGGGAAAATTTCCTTGAACTTTTGATGGGTCCACAAAATTTTGGCAAACCGTTTTTGCGAAAGCATGTGAAAATCAAGCAAATCATTATGATCCCTGACACTAGAGGTAAATTAACTTCTAGTGCTCTGGGATCGCAGTGGATTCTCAGGGCTGCATTCATTCTTGCAGCCCTAAGAATCCTCCTGTTTGCAATCCCCGGCACTAGAGGTGAAATGGGGACAAGTCTCCCCATTCAAAACCTCTAGTACTCTCTGATTGACTGAGTAAAGCTTTCCTCAGCCAATCAGAGAGCACTAGAGGTTTTGAATGGGGGAACTTGTCCCCATTTACCCTCTAGTGGCGGGGATCGCACACTGAGCTGATGAGCATAGCCTGCAATTTTTTTTTTTCTATTAAATCAATTTTGGTAAGCGAGAGCGGATGAATTTACTGCGAGATTGAGTTTTAAAAACTCGCTCGCTCATCCCTATTGATGATGAAATGATTATGAAAAATGCCATGTTGCTGTAATAATGGTAGTCCTAAAAAAAGATTTTTTGCATCAGGTCACGTGATTATGTCTTGTAAGTCCAACTTTACTAACCCCAAAGGACTGAGACATCATAAGCAATTACCATTTGACCCATGAATACTACCATAAAATGGGTGGTGATGTGATCCTGAAGACAAAGAGAAACTGACGTGTGTATAGTAATTTTATAAAATGAGGTTGAGCTCTAGTCCACCCTCCCAGAAAGCCCCATAGTGCAGCATGCCAGCAAGGGTACCCTGGAAATGTTGGGTTCTAGCTGTAAGTAGTCTCAGCTTTGAAGGTTCCATCTTCTAAGGTGGTCTGTGGGTTGGAGAGAAACACTGACGGTTTATAAAATGACTCCTAAATACTACAGATGTAAGAACATTTAGCATATGATAAAGAATGCCTCCTACTTTTTACCTTCCGTAGTTGTGAGCAATGACAGATACACATGCGCATGACCACACACACCTCATGTAGATAGATTGCTAAATACCAGGAGGACCTTGTGTAGAAGGCACAGCTGTTCCTTCATGGATGTGTCCAGAGTCTTGGTTGCACACTGTCATTTTTCAAATTGGATAAGTCAGATCAACAAAATTAACCAACAGCTGCCTAGGGTGTGAGTATTGGGTTCCACCTGTCCTTCTGATCCTTTTAGTAACCTCTTTTGTGTGTCTCTTCATGTGAACACCTTTGATCTGTATATATGATAAGTTCCAATAATAAAGCAATCAAAAAAAAAATATATTAAAAAGAAAATTCTTTTTACCTCCTTTATTCTCCTTTTTTAGTAACATTTTTCATATGTGAACTTTTTTCTTTTCTTGTTTAAGTATGGTTTACATTTTCCTTTTATAAGATTTTTTTTAAAAAATAAAAACTTGTTCCTTTTTTTGTTAGCCTTTATTTAATGTATGAATCATATCAGTGTTTAGTTTTACCATGTCATACTGATCGACTAAAGCTTCATACACATGTCAGATGATTCACGCATGAGATGAATGGTTGTGTTTGTCTCAGGTGAAAATCTGACATGTGTACAGCTGTCCCCCGGCGTTGTTCATCAATCTGACACATCAGATTGATAAACAACCATTCAGGAATGAAGTCTGTGCTCTCCTATAGAGCACAGAGGAGTGTTGCTCACTCGTCCTCCCCCCTTCCCTCTTTATAGAACAGAATGACATTGTGTGTACAGCGTTGTTCATTCATCTGTCACTGGAAACAATTGCAAAAGATCATTTACGGCATCAATCATCTGAGACCATCTGAGGTCTGTACGGGGCTTCAAACCAGACTTTTATTTAAGTACAACCTCACTTCCAGTGGTTAATATTGTTATTGTGTATTTATATATCACCAACATATTATGGAGCGTTTTACAGAGTCCATGGTCATGCCACTAACTGTCTCTCAGAGCAGCTTACAAACTAATGTACCTACCATAGCAATAGGTCAATGCTCTGTTCTGAACTAACGTTTCTCTAGTTCTCTGACAAGGGCCAGTTTTCCTCAACCAGGGTGGAACCCGGGGTTCCTTCAGAAGTTAAAAGGGTTCCTTGAGGAATGAGCAATTTGTGCTAATCAGTTTAAGTGACACCAATGATCTTTTTGGCTGTAAGGGTAACATTCTTCTCATTGCCCATCAATGTATGAAGCATTCCTCCCACAGACTAACACTCTTATATACTGATGGTTGTAAATATAGAAGGGTTTCCCTGAAGACCTGGAAGTTATTTCAAGGGTTCAAGGTATAAAGAATAGGGTCTCTAATTGTAGTGAGTGTAATAGTGATTGAGTTGCCAAGCTTGGTATGTGAGCATACATATATCAAGAAAAGCAAAAAAGATGGCTCTTTCCTGCAACAATGAGTTCAATAAAGTCAATGTTTTAAGAGTTAGTACACTAAACAAAGTTACTACTCAAGGTAAAATACACCATAATTCATACAAGCTATTATATTGGTCAGTAATCAACAGATGCTCGTTCCCCATGCGTTTCGCTGTTTTGGCTTCTTCAGTGGACATCACCAAAGCTTAAATAGATGAAGGATCATGATTGTAGATTATGGTGAGGTCCCCCTTTTATGGTGAGGCCCCTTTTTGCGGACTTTTAGAACTCATTGTTTCCGGAAATAGTCGTCTTTTTTGCTTTTCTTTATATTTGTATTTCAAGTTTTCCCCCATGTTTAAAAGATCAAAGACCATTCTAGAGGTTGTTAGGGGTTGAGCCTTAAGTTGTGGCTAACTGACTTCCTATCTGATGGTGCTTGCTTGGATCTAGGTTTAGCATCAATTGGCAGACAGAGCAACATAACACCACTAAACCAGATGTCTGACCTTCTGACCACCACTGCAAGGATGTTTTCTTTCCCCTGACCATTAATGAACCCTAACTACTTTATTTTTGCAGAGGTTTCCAGAGACCTAAACATTACTTTTGGCATTAGTCTAGAGTTAAAAACTAGTCTACTCTACAGTACTGTTCCATTGCAGCCTTGCTTTGTGCTATTATCCTTTTGCAGAAAAAGTCTTCAGCCACATTTAGATCCTACTGTGCATCTGTACCACTCGGCCCATTAATACACATGGCTTATACCACACTGCTCCGAATGACTCGGAGCCACCATGAGTATGGATTAACCAAACGGCACATAAGTGCAGAAGTAACTGGGCACAGCTAGGACTCAGGACTGGTACTGGACGAGAATCACACGTATGCACAACAGCCATCCAACTTTGCTCATGGATCTGTCCTAGAGGATACACAAACATAGTTACATAGTAGGTTAGGTTAAAAAAAGACATAAGTCAATCAAGTTCAACCACTAGGGAAATAAACATATCCCAGATATAAAACCCTATAAGACATAGTTGGTCCAGAGGAAGGCAAAAAATCCCCTGGTCCAATTTGCTTCAACAGGGTAAAAAAAATTCCTTCCTGATTCCAGGAGGCAATCTGATGTTGCCTGGATCAACAGTCTCTGTTATCTTTACTCCAAAGCCTTAATCCCCAGTTATATTCTGTGCTTCTAGAAATCATCCAGCTTTTTCTTAAAGCAATCTATAGTAGTTGCTGAAACTACTTCCTGAGGGAGCCGATTCCACATTTTCACAGACCTTCTCTGCACTCTCTCCAATACCACAATGTCCTTTTTGTGAACTGGTGCCCAAAACTGGACTGCATATTCCAGATGTGGTCTGACCAATGCTTTGTACAGGGGCAGGATTATGTCCCCATCTCTGCAGTCTATTCCTCTTTTAAAACGACGAACAACGAATGATCATAATACAAATGAAAGGGAGAGAGTGGAGTGGGGTGCCGCTGGCTCGTTCTCCCCTCTCCATAGAGCAGAATAGTGCTTGTATGTACATCACTTGTTCATGCATCCTTCAGTCTGTTATCATTGAAAGGATTGTGAATAAACCTTTCCAGTGACAATTATTTATCGTGTGTACGCAGCCTTAGTCTTGCGAGAAACATGGAGTGCAGAAATTCGGATCAGGGTAGAGGATACATTTTTTGGATGGCTGGGGGTAACAAGCTAAACTGAAAGATCCATACCTACTAAACTATTTAAAGTTTGGATATACCTGATTTTCCCACTGAATCCCAACCACTTAGTTTTCATGGAACACAGTTTGGCATTTTGGATAGATCAGTGGGCGCTCCTACTACTACTACTTGATTGGGTAAATTGGGTTGATTTGACAGATCCAATCTCAAAAGAATTCTGTCTATGCGTGCCCTGCTTAAAAATGACAATTTTCATTCATCTTTTTCTCGTTTAAACCCCTCAGAGATGGTGTCCCAGACAAAGTTATTGAATCGCTCCTCCCTTGTGCTCTATTATTGGAGGAGCTATGTGCCACTGTATGTGAGATTTGTCAGCTCCAGCTGTCAGCTGTGCCTCAAACTTCAGCCTGACCCTGCAGCCTTTGCCTGTGAAGCCATGGCATCAAGTGAGGACGAGGGGTCTGTGGAGGAGAAAGAAAATGCCAAAAAAAAGCCAATCAGCGCAGTGGCCACAGCATGGCTCATTTTTTACAACATTGCAATGACCGCAGGGTATGTACCTCACTGTCACATTTTTCTTAATGCCCCCTGGCATTTTGATATTTCATCTGTACAACTCTTTTATCTTTTAATTGTCATGATCTCATTTGTTACAATGTTACAAACCTTTAAAACTTCCAATGTGTATTAGTCTCTATTGTAAATTCTTAAAGGGTCATAACAATCACAACAGAAATTGTTTATTTGGTAGATTTGAGCTGGTGAGCTTTGTCAAAGTTTTGGAAAGTTGCAAAAAAATTAAATTCACATGCTTTTGTAGAATTGTTTGGCGATTTTATATTTTGCATTATAACAATGTGACACTAAAATGACATTTAGCACAGAATGTGACAATTGCTGGGGTTTTTTCCATGAGTTGACTTGTTGGATTGATTTTTATTGATTATAGGAAGTTCCTGAGAAACTGAAAGGTGGCTAAGGAATAGTGAATGAATAGCAATTAGTTGGGTGCTCATGCAAGTAGCATTGCCTAATACGGTTCATTACAGCAGCTGCGTCACCCTATTGCCGGTCTGTGTGGTTAAGTATAGCATTAGAAGCCAGTAGGCGGGGAAAGTGCTTCCCTCGGCACATTTTACAGTAACACAAGCATGTAGCCCTTAGCATAGCTGTACGTTCACAGTGTAATACGGTTTAAATAAGGGAGATCACTATAGCCGTGACAATTATATACATTGCATAGAAAGATTTGCTGGTCCTGATTTATTAAAGCTATCCAAGACTGGCGAAGATAGACTATCATGGGTAAACCTGGGTGAACCAGCAAACCTAAATTGCAGCAGAATTGAACTCATTGATGCTGATTTATTATTGTTCTGCAAGGCTGGAGAAGATACATCTTCATCAGTGAAACCTGAAATGGATTTCTTAAAAGTCATTTATTATTTGTTGGCAAAATATTTTCAATCCTGGACCAGATCCATTTCAGGTTTGCATGATCACCCAGGGTCACCCTTGAAAGTCTATCTTCTGTAGTCTTGGAGAGCTTTAATAAATCAGATCCAATGTGTATGTAAACCGTAACAATGAGCTTCACTTATGTGTACCTTTTTGTCTTTTTCATACCTTTTGTGGTATCTGTCTGATACAGGTAATAAAATACCTGTTGCTCCTGCCAGAAACTTTGTGAACTGATACCTACCTGTTCTCTATACTTGTACTGCACTGCTATAATTTAATATTGTTCCTAGCTTCTTGTGTGATCCACAGAATACCTTCCTATATGTTATGGATAAAAAGGAGGTTGTTGTGGTTCTGACTTACAGTAACAACTCCTCCATAGATGAAAATTGTGAACCTATACCAGGAACTGGCAGGGTTACCAGGTGAAAATAAAGGGAATAATTTTTTTTATGCATTTGAAGTGAAAAACTTTCTTTGCCGAGAATAATGGAAGAGGAGGTGAGGCGCAAAAACATTTCCTATGGCTTTGAAAACTATAAAAAATGTCTGTGCTACAGATATTTTTTTAAGTGTGGGCAGAGGTGTTAAAGTGGACCTAAAGTTCCATATTCAAAACATTTGAATCTTTTATTCCAGGTACACTAAGCTTTGCATGCAGTGTACAATGCCATGGCATCTTTGTGTATATGCTGGGTATCTCCGGTGGTTGCCGAGACTGAATTAATTTTTTTTTTGGCCGGCACAAATACATAATCACAGCATTTTCTTTTATAAAGAGGTATTGCTTTCTTTTTTTGATCTAAAAACCCTTTCTATATTTTTAAAGCAATAAAGGTTTGTTTCTTTGCATGAACTGTTCTGCATTAGTATCGCCATCCTGGAGATGATGATACCAATGCAAATCAATTGAGCCCAGTTTGTTCCTGGATTGTCCTTACTGCAACCTTACCATTTGTGATCAAATATTATTCATTATGGTGCGTATTTATTAAATGTGATATATATATATATATATATATATATATATATATATATATAGAGAGAGAGCGAGGGAAATAAGTATTGAACACGTTAACATTTTTCTCAGTAATAACCCATGTAATCTACAAAGAAATCAAAACAAATATGTCCATAGATTAAGTTATATGTAATAAAATGGAATGGCACAGGGAATAAATATTCAACACATTCAGGGAAAGCCAAGAAAGCTGCTGAAGTCTGACAATATTTAGAAAGCAATCCTGCTCTCCGTGCAAATTCATATCAACTGGTTCAGTTCTAATTGATTACCTATAAAAAGGTTTCTTATTACAAAGGTATAAAACAAGAAGTATTTCATGATGGATAAAAACAAAGAGTTCTCCAAAGACCTTCACAACTTTTTTGTTGCCAAACATACTGATGGCATTGGGTACAGAGGTATATCTAAGCTTCTGAATGTTCCAGTGATCACCGTTGGAGCCATAATCTGGAAGTGGAAAGAACATCATTTCACCTCAAACTGGCCATGACTAGGTGCTCCTCACAATATTTCTCACAGTGGAGTCCAAAGAATAATCAGAAGAGTTGTCCAAGAGTCAAGGTTCACTCGTGGAGAGCTTCAGAAAGACCTAAAATTAGCAGGTACAGTTGTTTCAAATAAAACAAGATGCAATACACTCAATGGACATGGCCTCCATGCATGCTTTCCGTGGAAGTCTACACTGCTGAAGAAAAGTTTGAGTTTGCTCCACAACATTTGGACAAGCCATTGAAATGCTAGTAGAATATAGTCTGGTCAGATGAGACTAAAATGGAACACTTTGGATGTCATTGCACACACTGTGTTTGGAGGAGAAATGGCAATGCACATCACCCAAAAAACGTCATACCAACAGTGAAGTTTGGAGGGGGGAACATCATGTTGTGGCACTGTTTTTCAGCATATGCTACTGACAGATTTTATATAATTGAAGGAAGAATGAATGAAGAAATGTACCGGGATATTCTTGATAAGAATCTTGCTAAGAAACAAGGGTGGATTTTTCAGCAAAACAATGATCCCAAACACACAGCCATGGAAACTCTCAATTGGTTTCAGAGAAAGGAAATAAAGCTGCTAGAATGACTGAGCCAATCACCCAACTGGAATCCAGTTGAAAATCTATGGAAAGAACTAAAGATCAGAGTTCACAGAAGGGGGCCTCGGAACCTTCAAGATTTGAAGTTTGTGTGGAAGAATGGGCCAAAATCATACCCGAGCAATGTACACGGCTGGTTTCTTTGTACAGGAGGCATCTTGAAGCTGTCATTGGGTCAATTTCAGTAAGCCTGTGCCATTCCACTTTATTACACATAACTTAATTTATGGACAGATTTGTTTCTATTTCTTTGTATGTGTGAATTACTTGAGTTGTTACCGACATCTGATATAAATTTCACATAAATAGCCCCATTAAAATACAAAAAAAAATTGACGTGTTCAATACTTATTTTACCCGGCTGTATTACTCAGAGTAACCAGTCAGCTTCCAGATATCATTTCTTCGCAGAGTGGGAAACAAAAGAAAGGACCCTATTGGCTACTAAAAACATTAGAGACTCTTTTGTAATATTCCAGTTTGATTACATGGAGTGTTGGCTCAGCTGACTGCTAGTTAGTGACCCTGATCATGTTTCAGCTTTGTTATGTATGTAATTATATCAGTCATTTGCTGACACATTCTCTGTAGAGGACACGCAGCCGATTACATCAGTCACTGTCGGCCACAGTGCAGCTTTTTTTCACCATCGGATGTGGGATTCCCTTTCTCTCTTCACCAAAAACATTTAGCCATTTTTCCAATTTAAGAGGATATTTCATTGTAAATTGAAACCAAATAATTTTAAACATCCTAATCAATAATCGATTCCTAAATGTTAAATGTCTTTAAGATAATTAATAAATATAAATGCCTAAATTGTCACAAAAAGCAATCACATGTCCATCACAAGCACTCTCCTGTATTGGAGGGCTTTAATAAATTAGACCCATAGTTCTAAATACAATTTTGATAATCTCTTAAAGTACAGGTAGTCCCCGAGTTAAGGACATCCGACATAAGGAGGACTCCTAGACACAAACGGGGCTTCCCTGCTCGTTTGTGTGCAGGACGGAGGCTTGATGGTGGGAGGGGGGCAGTTTGCATGACTTGCAGAAGAAATCTTTTGCTGTTCTGCAAGCTCTTATAACTTGTTAATGGCCAAGACAAACTCTGCAGTTGTTTCTTTTTGCATATCAATGCACAGCTTGCTCCAGAAGTTTATGAATGTCTAGGCTTTATAAAGATTTTTTTTTTTGTTTGTGTTTGGGATTAGCTCACAGTGAGGATTTCATACAGTAACTGACAGCACAATGCCTAATAATATGTTAAGACAAACATCTGTCCTAATAGCATTTATTAAAATAATGTACCTGTTCCTACTTACATACAAATTCGAATTAGGAATAAATCTACAGTCCCTATCTTGTAGGTAACCCGGGGACGACCTGTACATCAGTCCAGTATCAAAATTGTTCACTATTAAATAACCAAATAATAAATAATCAAATAATAAAGGATATAATCACTGTGGGTGAATTCTTTAGGTAATACTTAGTTCCAATGCATTTCGCACTCCGCTTCCAAAGGTGATATAGGAGATTTAGAAAATCAAGCCAGCTAGGAAGAAAACAAGTATATGTAAAAATGTAGGTCAAATTACACAAATGATAACTAGGACTATGTAGACTAGGATTTACCTATCTTCTCCAGTCTTGGAGAGCATTAATAAATTATTATTCTGTGGACAAGTCATAGGGAATTTCATCAAAATGAGGGGATAACTTCACCAAAAATGGTGTCCCTGTTGGAAGATTTCATCTTACTTTTACCTTGTCCTGGATACAGATACAAAGTTAGTTTTTTTTAAGATAAATGCTGCCATATAAAAGGTATTTTACTCACTTCTTGGCCAACCTTGCCTCCATTGCAACAGAACTTGCCCTACCTTGTGGCTGCATTGTCTGGCTCCTTATGTTTGTACAGGACATCAGTGATTTAAGGATTGGAGAATTGAGACAGACACAGGTAAATATATAATGACATTATATATGGCAGGGTGTTTTAGTCAAACAAGTAGCCACGTTGAAATTCCTTTTTCCTCGTCACTGAAATAATCAGTAAAGGGTAGCTAAGATTGTCCTTACTTATTATGTCTTCTTGATTGGTTTTCATGACACCAGATCTGAGGAATGATTAGAAGTTTTGTGCTATGTGCCAAGTTGTACTAGTAAATTTTGGAACAGTTTCATAACCTAAACAGAACTGGTATTGCCAGTTTGAATCTATCCCATGATCTCCTTTCTGATAAATTGTTTTGGTTTTAGGCTTATAGACAGATTTGCCAATGCATACTAGACGCAACTGCTTTTTACAAAGAATGCATTGATGGACTTGGTGTAACCCACTGAGTTCAGTCCTAAATGGCCCGGTCCTGAGTAGGGGAACATCCCATTTACAAGAATCATCTATGTTCAGAATGGCTTGTTATAGCACACAAACATTTCTGCAACTTGCTGGAAGTCTGTGTGACCTTAAAAAAGAGGGAAGAAAGCATTACACCAAAGTGCACGGCACTGACCCTGTAGAAGAAAAAGTTTTATACTCATCTTGGCAACTGTGTGTTAAATCTATGCTCCCTGAAGGAGCTCCTGATACCTCTGATAGTTCCAGGGCCATCATTTGCATTTTCATTGGATTGTAAGCTCTTTGGAACAGGATCCCCTCCTCCTCCTCCTGTGTCACTGTCTGTCATATGCAATGTTGGCAATATGTTGGCGCTATATAAATACTGTTTATTATTACTAATAATAATAATAATAATTCCCAGCAAGGCTATAGGAATACAAAATCTGCTGGAAGCAAGATGCAGGTCAGTAAGTCTACTGAATGCCATATACACCTTTGATGAATTTTAAAAAACACCGAAAGAATATCACCAACATAAGCTTAAAACGGGTTTACATGTGCCCATATGCTTCTTCTTGTACTGGTCACGGGGTCAATTTAAAGGGACATCTTTTTTGTCTATGGCCTGCCTGATGCTATGAGGGGGTGCTGAGAAGTTCCTGGCTTTGCCCCCCTCCAGATGAAATAGAGAAATGAGTGTGGGGGCATATGACAGCCAAATATCTTAGTATGTATCTGTGCAAATATCAGGTCTTTGCGATTCTTAAAACTGTTTGAAACAAAAACTTCATGACGGCCCGTAACTCCAACAATGTTAAACTTGCTTGTGCCTCTGCCATCAAAGCTTCTCACTAAAATAAAACACAGTTTTAAGAATCGCAAAGACCTGATATTTGCAGTTACATACTAAGATATTAGGCTGTCATATGCCCCCACACTTATTTTTCTATTTCATCTGGAAGGGGGGAAAGCCAGTAACTTCTCAGCACCCCTCGTATCTTGGGAACAATGCAACTCTGGTAAAGTCTGATTAGTTTTCTTTAAAAATTCAGTTCACCCAAAACATATATTTCAGTTTTGTAGTTTTATATATATCTTATTGTAATGATATTTTTGAAATTCCATTGGTGACGGATTCCTGTGCCTGCAAACATGCTGTTATTATCTTTTTATACATGGGGAATTTAAATTGGAACTAAACCCATCAATACCCGCCTGTCCCTATTTCAACATGGGCACTGCCATCTTCTCTGTTCTTTCTTTCCGTACCCTGATCTTCCCCTATCTTAATTGAGCAGGCTCGGATGATGTAACCCCCACACAAAAACACGTGAAATCATATTTCTTCTGGCATGGGAAGCCAGGATTGCCGACTATTTCTGCCAACAAACATTGAGCCGTGCATGCAAAAATGGGTGCTGATCATGCAGGTAAGAACAGTTAATGCGGAAGGGACATCACCTGCACCTTTCTACAATAAACACCAGCCTGATCACCAATTTTACAAAGTGAGACTATAGTACTACTGTAACAGGGTTTGCTGGAGCACACAGGGGTCGATGGGAACATGGAAAACGCCCAGGTAAATAGGAACAAGTTGGAAATTATAGAGACATTTTATTGTTGAAATATCAAAGGTATATAAGAAGCCGGATGCTGAGTCAGCTCCTCAGGCTCTATCTATGACTACAACGGCGAGCTGACTTTTTAAATTTATTATTATTTATGGACAATTTTATTTAGCCAGATTGAAATGAGCTTCACATTACCTCCAGGCTGCAACCTCTAGCCATTCACTCTTTGCTGTGTAATCTCTACCTGCCAGTTCTGATTACATAACAATCAATTCCTTACTGTAGAATGGATTGATGTGGATCACGGACCTGTCTACATCTACTTAGAGCACTGTAAGGCTCAAGTTCAGTTCAGTAAAGTTCAGATGGGTAGCGGGAACAGGTGTTCCTGGGCAGCTGCCAGCAGTTGGCACCTTGCCACCACTCTACTGCCCAAACTTTGTGCTGGATCCTAATGAACCAAGAACTGAATTACCAGCAGGTGTTACTGAACTGCTGACTACTTTACCCAATTATTCCCTTTGCGCGGCCTAGAGTGAGAAGGTAAATTTAGCTTTTCACCCATGGGAGTGATTCACAGGTCTAACAAAGCAGTAACCTCACTGCAACCTCACCTCCCATCTAAACTTTGCCTAAGAATAGTAAACAAAAAAAAGTGTGGGTATAATAAAACCCTTATATGTATTTAAATACTATGTTAAAAATGACTGCAGTTTTAAATATTTATTTGTATTTATTATCACACAGGACTCATCTAAATGCAATATTTGGAACCCGAACGGTATAGACTTTTCTAGACTCTGTTTATGCATCTATGCAATGATAGGGTCCATGCTGCCAAACTGTAAATGATGAATTACAGTACATGTATACAGATACCATTTTTTACATTTCTTATAGGTGAGCCCATTGGGGGGTAGCCCTGTGTCATGCGATCAGTGCTGTGCAAACTGAAATAGAATGCTTCCAATCAGAGTTTGTGTTTTCATGTTATCATTTAGGACTCTGTTTATAAATCAGGGAATCATACATTCTCTCAAACATTCCCTGGTGGGAATCAAGTACTGCCATTCAAATACATTAGCCTGGAAGATTCCCTCTAGGAAAAGTTTGAGGGAATGTCAGATTCCCTAATTTATAAATAAAGCCACATGTCAAAGTTAGTTAGAACAGGAAAATGACCCAAAAGGGGGTTGGAGAGAAAACTGGGATTTTAACGCCAAGCAAATTCTATTTATAAAATGGCACCTCCCGAGGCTGAGCAAGGGCTTGCTAAAGGTAAGAATGGAGGGACTGTACCTGGTAAGCACTAGTGCTGGACCAAGACCTTACATTTGTATTGCTGATGTCTTCTTCTGAAAATGTCACTTGCCAGAGTGTCAGGGTAAACTTTTTGTTTCAGTGCTTTAATGTCATGTAGTTGCAAATCCTTCAGGCAAGGAAATAGAGACTAACTTAAGTGGTAAGCCCATGAGGGGGAGGATTTTGTTCTGTTTTTGATGTTCTGGATAAAATCAGAAGAAAGTCATTTTAGGGGTTCCTCGTTCGTAGGGAAATGCTCTAAGTTTGTTGTACTTTCCCATGATTATGATAACACTGTGGCTGGAGTTAGTGAAGGATTTACAAAAGGTTTAGTGGAGCTCTGCATTATGGAATAATGAAGGTTTACTCAATGTAAAACCCAATGTGCTTGTTGGGATCTTTTATTCTAGTTCAGGTAACATACTGGACCTTTTGACCCAAAGCTAAAATATCAGTAAAATTTGCCCTGGATGGACAGATCTTTTATTTAAAAATGGGATAGAAACAGATGTGGGCAAGGCTCACCATGGGTTAGGGCAGTGGTCACCTACCTTTTGGACATTGCGGACCACTATTTCACGAACTCAGGACTGCACATGCGTGGGGAGCCGTGTGTCACTCAAAGGGAAAGAAACTTCCCCCCGAGTGATGTCATGATGCCAGAACCTTCCCACTCTCCCATCACGGGTCTGAGCCCGCTGGGGGGGGGGGCACCGGCCAGAGCTGCATACCACTGTGGACTACCGGTTGGCCACTGCTGGATTAAGGTGTAGGGGTATTGACTGGTAGACAGTTAAGTTGAGTGAGCGTTAGTTAGGAACCAGGTCCACAAAGCTGTATTCTGCAGTAGCCAAAAATTGAAAGCAATGAATACATATGGCCTGATTTATTAAAGCTCCTCAAGACTGGAGAAGATAGACTATCATGGAAGAACCTTGGTGATCCAGCAAACCTAAAATGGATTTCTTAAAATTATTTGCTATTATTTGGCAAATGTTTTCAATTCTGGAGCAGATCCATTCCAGGTTTGTTAGATAACCTAGGTTCACCCTGGAAGCCACCATAACGCCATAAAGTCCAGTTTACTTCCAGTCAGGATCTTTAGGCAGCAGCAATTGGTGTTCGCATTTTGGGAATTGGTTTTCCCTTTTTAGGAAACATTAGCTTTATATTTGCCGGTGTTTTGCTGCCTGCAGATCCTAGCTAAATGCCAAGAGGCCTGAAGGACTGGTTCTTCTCTGGCACTATGGTGGCTCCTTTCCAGAAGACTTTCCATGTGATGCTCCTGGAAGCTGCCCTTGGGTGGTCACTTTCTAAGGTCAGCAGAGGCAATCCCTTAAATTTCTTTCTTGAGAGATTTGTTTTGACTGTAAGACAGGTTTGCTTAAAGTCCCTACAGACACTGGCTTCTTTCCTTGAGGTTTGTTAGCGGTGTTGCAGATTGGCAATAAGCACCAACCCAATATTTACAGGCCAAGAGCATCAAGTATTCCTAAGCCTGTACAGGCTGCAATAATATTATACAAAGTAAACATCAGAGAAGACTGACCAAGGGTTTATTTTGAGCTTGAGGTCTTTGAAGGTGAAGACGAAGAATCTCAGGGGCCAGTTCAGGGATTTTACTAGGTAGGCAGAACAGCTCAGTGCAGTTGTAAATGTAAAAGGGAAATATTGCCTTCCACTTAGCTTTGAATTTACACATAAAGAGATGGGCTTGATGTGATTGATATTATCAATGTTTTCAATCAATCATGCTCATTTGTATATTATGTCATTATTTTTGCACATTTGGGCAGTCACATTTTTTTATTACATCCCTAAGCTTTACTTCCCATTCACTGATCCCACTGCAAGTCAGTGGACTGAATATAAAGATCTTACCGTGACCATACTGCTTCTAATATATATATAGATATATAATAGAGTGAAGTTAAACAAGTGAATATGATAATACTGTAAAAATAAACAAAAGAGAAAAACAAGTTTAAGCCATAATCAGGTTCCTACATACAAACCTAATAAAATGCGCCTACAATGCAAAGCATACGTAAGTGCCTAAAGCACATTGGGTATTGCTGTGCACACTGGAGTGAGAGAAAATCTTTTTTCCAAAGTTAAATCTAAACTGACAAGTTAAAGAATTTTTTATAGTGCTCCCTATGAACAATATTGGGTATCGTAGTTTGTCGCCTTTTTGCAGGTATGTAAAACTTGACATTTATGGCTATGTTTGGTATTTATTTACTCATCACAATGTCATCTTTTATACTGCACAAAAATTTTGATTTTTTTGGCATTTCTTGCCTACTAATAGTAGGTGATTTAGGGAGAAAGAGGGGGCTGACACAATGAAGGAGACATTCCTTTTCAGTGGTCACCTTCAAGAAGGAATTTGGCTTGAAGGTAAATTTAGTTCAGAGCTCCCTCCAATAGTAATCTACAAATCTCAGTGGTACCAAAATTTCAGAAACCATTTTAAAAATGTAGAACACTGCAATACTAACTCAAATATTACCCTCACATTTAAGCTTTAGTGAAGTTTAAGATAAATATAGTGCCGGATATTCCTTGTTAAATAGGTGATTATGGAGCTGCTGGAGGTATACACTACACTTAGTGTAGTGTATTTTATTGTCAGCTATTTGTAAACTTGACCCATTGAGCCTGATTTATGAAAGCTCTCCAAGGCTGGAGAGGATACACTTTCATCAGTGAAGCTGGCCGATCCAGCAAACCTGGAATGGATCTGGTCCAGGATTGAAAACATATGCTAACAAAAAGCAAATGACATTTAGGAAATCCATTCCACTATTGCTGAATCACCCAGCTTCACTGTGCAAAGTGTTTCCACTCCAGCCTTGGAGAGCTTTCATAAATCAGGCCCATTGTACCTAATCCCTGGGTTTCCTGCACTAAGGACTTATCACAAGACTTTCTGGATTGTTACTCAAGGAAGATCTGAAGTTTGGAGCATTTTATTTACAGCACATGTGTTGTTTTATGAATGCAGGGAATGCATGGCATTAGACATTCCTCTTTGAAGGAGACAAAGTTTTGGGACCCTTTGGAATTTTCATGTGATCTACAAATTCCTAAATGATGACAGATATTTGTTTGGATAGCTTTTTTTTATGCTATCTGTATGGTAAATGCTGTAGATCCCCCCTTCCACAATTGTCATCAGAACAAGTGTCTACATAGGAAAATAAACTCTATTTCTGTTCTGGTGACATATATATAGGAGGCCTATTTATATATGATCAAACTGATTGTTGCAGCACTTGGTGCTATGCTAACAGAAGAAGAAAGCAAAGTTACTAGAGGGGTGAGCTTTTTGGACTACTGGAGGGGCTTGGAGAAGACTTAGATGTATTATTATATATACATTAGTGACAAACCAAGTGACCACCAATGTCTGTCTGGGCTGTGCTACCGGTATTCTCCAGACCCTTCAAACACATATACATTATATTATATATTATACATTGTAGCTACCTTATATATGTAGGTTCAGCTGCCTGTCTAAAGTTCAGGTTTAACTCTCAGCAAATGCCACAAGAGAAGTGTAAATCTTTGGTAATAAAAATAAATCCAGACGCTCATGCAAGGTAATCTTGCAGTCAGTGTTCCAAGGAGATAGAAGAAGCCCATGTGTAATCCATTCTAGCGACAACCACCCGTAACAGACACGTCTATGTTCAATGTTCTCCTTGCCATTACTAGATATCCTTGGATTGGGAACAAAATACTTTACCATGCTCCCTCTCATTGTAGTATATGGAGATCTAGCTCAGGTATGGAACAACACAATTGTTTTATTGCCCCAAAATTATGCACACCACACCAAGGATTTGTACCAAGTTGGGTAACTTTAAGAGATGAGTGTCTGTTGGGGGGATATTTCAATTCTATTGGCCACAACTGTCCCCTCTAAGACCTGGCTCCGGATGTGCTTTGTGGTCCTAGCCCATATGTTTCCACTCTTTTGCACAATCAATTTCAGATCACTCTAGTTATTTTTTAGATATTAATTCCTCACCTTATCACCATATATATAATAAGGCCTGCTCATGAAGGAAAATATACCATTTCCCAAGTCATTAAAAAGATCTAGTGGCTGGCAACAGATCAGACTCAAAAGGAAGAGCCAGACAAGTCTTTACAACATTCTCAATTATTTCACTTTCATGTTGATCTGTTACAAAGTATGAGAGGAGAAGATATTGTGTGAAACATGACCGGCTGTGAATGACCTGACATGGAGATAACTGGATCATTCAAATATGAGCAGCAAGGTCTGGACCGAAATAACTCAGCCATTCATCAAGCCAAAGGAGCACAAAGCAGAGTTCATACACTGTGCCTGTCTTTGTGTCATTCGTCATACCTGAGAACCAAAGGCCATAGGATTTCTGTTTTTATAATGGGCATGGTTTGATCTTAACAAGATGAGAGTTGCAGGAGGGAGTTAAAGCCCAGGTAATCTTTCAATTTGATTCAGATGCGCAGTACAGTTTATTTTCTTTGGAGTGGAAAAGCCTGTGTCCTGCCAGCAACCAGTAGAGTGGGTCCCTGTGGGGAAGCAGTGATGTCTCTCAGAGGTCTAATGGGCCCCCCGCTAAATCAGAGCCCTCCAACCCAAAAGTAGCAATATGTGATACATTTAACAGCTTTTGATTCACTTGGAATGTATTATTTGGGTTATTATATTAGTCGATTTAGAGCCATTGATCATTTTTTTAATTTATGCAAAATGGTCCTCAAAACAAACAGCACTATCATGGTCACATGGACAGAACTATTTTGAGACAATGCAGTAGACAATGAGCAGAAAACTGTGACAACACATAATATATTTTAATATACAGACAATAGTAAATGTCTCGTGGACAAGGAGCCCATCCCTGACACTTGGCACCAACCACCCCCTCTGCCCACCCCTACCTTTGCTGCTTCCCCACTTTTTCCTGGCCACATAGATTGGGTACCAAAGAGAACTAAACCCATCTTTCTCCAAGCACCTCCTGGAGAACCAATTCTCCATCCACTTCTCCAGCAGCATCTAGGTGAATTCTTTCAGAAGTGCTCTGCCACAATGTTTACCTCCTACCAGCCGGGATCTTCCTCCCATTGTCTGATGTGCACAGTAGTTTTCAATTGACTTCTATGGGGCTGATTCCCTAAGCAGACAACACTGTGCAGCTTTGCCATACATCTATGCACAGTACTCTACATATAGTCAATGGAGGCAAGAGGCAGGCAATAGAAACCTGGGCCAGGGAATGGTGGGTTAGTTGGGTTCTGTGATGCAGGCAGGAAGAGTATTTTATATTTAAAAGAATAAAACTATGATAGATTCACATTATTCTATTGTAGTAAACATAAATTTTTCCAAGTAAAAAGAAAGAAGGGAAGAAAAAGCGGCTTTTTATGGCAAAAGGTAGTTAGTGTATTTAGGAAACAATAGTTAATAGTGCTGAACCAGCACGTCTCCTAAATCCCCTGAGGAAGCCCTCTAGGCGAAACGCGATGGGACTGAGACAAGATTTCCCCTTTTTTTTATTCTATCACTGTTTAGCATAGGAGGACTATGTTGAGTTTAGGCAGCATAGGCGAAATATATTAAATTTAGCACTGTTAACTATTGTTCCTTAAATCCTAAATACACTAACTACCTTTTGCCACAAAAAGCCGCTTTTTCTTCTCTTCTTTCTTTTTAATTACACTAACTAGGCTTGGCAGCTATTTTTTTTATTTATCATATATGACCCTCCCTCTAGTTAACCAATAATCTCCATATATATTTTCCAAGTGTTTGGAAATCTGAGAAGAATGTAGTGGCAAAGGCAAATTGTGTGAAACATAGAGAAACTATTTTGCTCATCTTTATAACACAACTTTTAATTTTTATTTTTTTATTAATGGTAAATTGTAGCAACTGGTTATAACAAAGACCAAAGTCACAGAATCTCTTTATTGGATTACCCAGCATGAAAAACAATTAATAAAAAGGCTGTATTTGTGCTCTACATAGTACACAGGGGATGAGTTTTCTAACACCCAATCTTACCATGTGTAAAGTCCATTGAGTGCTGACTGTGCTGGATAACAGGTGTCAGGTGTTGAGTGTCAGGCCACTTGCCTTGCACTGATAGTTTATCTGGCAAATGCAGATTTGAAAAGTGTCTGGGAACGCTAAAGACATTGCATTGTGAGATATAAAACACTGTGCTTTTTATTTGGTATTAACTCTGGAATTTATTTAATAGATAAATGGACACTTAATGACCAAAGGATATTGACAGGAGCATTCATACACCTAACTAATGTGCATGACACCTCGAAGAATGTAAAATGTTAAAAGTTTGTCTGCTGAACTTGAGCTGGAAAGAGCAATAAATTAGTCTTCAGCAATTATCGATTTCACTGATTTTTCAGCCCAATCGTATTCTTCTATTTCTCCAGTCTTAATGAAGGAAGACTTTTTAGACTCTAAAATTCTGCTGGCTCAGCTCAATCAATACAAACAAAATTAGATCTGGACACTCGATGGATTAGCACTTTTTTCTTTTTTTTCACAATTACACAGGCACTGTCCATTAGGGTCACCGGGAACAATCTTCACATATCTCGCATCCCAAGTCCTATACAAATTACTATTTACCAAGTAGTCCAGTGCTCGTTACCTCCACCATTGTACCTAGAAGAACAAAGAAATAATGCATTGCTTTAGAAAAGGCCATTTAATAAATTATTCATGTACTATTTTTTTCCAACACTACAAGCCACAGTTGTACATTTTGTGTACATGTAATGACTCAATGGGGGTGATTTACTAAAATAATTTACCCTGTTCACTTATTAGATTGAATGATCATTTTGCAAGTGAGTGTGATGAAAATTTACATTTCCACGAATATCTAATCACGTGCAAGGAAATGAAACAAACAGTTTTTCTTGCACATGATTGGATGGTTGAAGTCATCAGGGCTTCATTTCGTAATGAAATAACCCTCGCAAGGGGATAATTCACTTTGCTTTGTGAATAGACTGTTTCTGTAATAAAACAATTCCAATTTATTGGGGGTGCCATTTATAATAATTTGCTCCACAATAAGCTAACACTAAGCATGTTAATACATGTGCTATTACAATGCACAGCAGCTGAGATGGGTACAACATGGTGTGTATAGCACTAGATACTTGTGATGAATTTTTACTTTGTAGGAAGACTTACATGGTCAGGGATTGGCATTGTGCCTGTGATTGGCTTTATATTAATGATCAGGGATGGATAAGTCCCATGAGTTGTGGTCCCAATGCCTAAGACTTGGGCATTTTCCTATTGCATACATAATTCAAGCACATATCTACCGGATGTTTTAGATCACATTGTTGGCTGTTGGATTTTGCTTGGCTCTTGTCGAGTGCTGGTTGGAGTATGTACATTTTCTGTGGAATACACACATGCATGGTGAAAATATTGAGCTCCATACAATGGAACTTTGCTACTTTGTTACTTTAAAGAGGTTTGCAAAGCCAAGACAAAATACCAGGATTACTTTAATGGTGGCCCCACCAGCAGCGCTTGGCACTCATTGTGGTAAAGATTGTCATCACATTTGTAATGATCTGTTCTGGATAGAATCCAGGAGAAAAGTTCCTGATGCCTAAATGTTGAGCCTTTTAGGCATCAAGTGCTGGATTCACTGTAATTGTTTTGTGAATGACTTCAGGAATGCATCCAATCCAATGTGATAACATACAGTCTATTGTCTATCTCAGTAGAAAGCTGCACACATTTCCATTCTGCTGTCAACTCCAAATGTTTGGCTCTCATCAAAGGCTAATAGAGTACAATACGCAGCTGCTACTATGCCTGTTGTAGTTAGGAATTTTTGGACAGATGGAAATTCTTTTCCATTCAGAAGAAAGAACATCATATCTTTTGTAGATGTTTTAAAGCTGTACTCCAACACACACAAGTTTTCTCATGTGCACTTTTCTAGATTCTATGCATAGCAAAACCAACAAGGCTGCCCATTTTCTAGGTGTGTTTATTCCAGTCTAGTGGCATCACAGGTCCACGTTATTATTATTGTCACACAGTATTTATATAGCGCCATCATATTAAGCAGTACTGTACAAGTCCATAGTCATGTCACGTTTTATCCCAAATGTTGCAGAGAGCAATGCCACATTCTCTAACACATCTTATCCTCGGAGCTGGTGTTGCTATTTCACATTTAATTACAGCCTAAGACGGACATGTTCTAATTTTTGGCTAAGTGGGAGTTAAGCTTTAAAGTGAAAAGCTTTCTACTGAATTTAGGGCCTATTTATTTTTTAAATATGGTGATTAAGTCCAACATTTTTATTCTACTTTATTTTGAACATGACCCCCCCCCCCCATTACTAATTTATCTATAATCTCCCATTTTGAAGTGGAGCTAAAGCTCCACTTTTAAGAATCCACAATCAGACATTAGTACAGAAAAGGACAGGCGATGTTCTGCAATAATCAAGGGAGCCATGTTGCTGTCACAGTGGTGGTAACTTCAGAACTGCAACACACCATTGTTAAATCAGCTGTTTGGCGTACATGTGAAGACTGGGGGATTTGTTTTACTTTTATCTGCTAAAAAATGTTCAGTGCATATTTCTCATGGTAAAATTTTAAAAATATGTAATGCAGATCTAGGCTTCCAGTTCCATTGGCCATTTTTATACTGCTGATCATACATAAGGATTATGCAGTGCATTATGCGTGGTTCTAAAATCATGCCCAGCTTGGACTGACCTCCAGAACGGATGTTGCTGGCCTTCTTTTCTAAAGAACAAATTATTTCATGTTACATTGTGGCACAAACTTGATACTTCTGTTGGCAAATGCTTCCTTTCCAATGCTTAACTAAAATATTTTTATCCCGTTCTATAAAGACATTAAAATATTTCTAACTGTATTTTTTTTTCCTAAAGAAAACCTGTTCCTTGCTCAAGTCAAGCCAATAGGTTCATTTACAAGATGCCTTCCCTAGCTACACGTATTTACCTTTGCTTCCCATTGCCTGGAACTAATAATGAAGATGCCTTGTATAAGCTCTATGTTGTGTCTTGGAGTTTAAGCAGGGTTGAAATGTTCTCTTTGCTCCCATGTGACACATGTTCCTTCATACCCAGGAGTACCATATGATGAAATATTTCTCTTTCTCCAGCAGCTGACAATTCCGTGAGATTCCCTCCGGCAGCCACGCTTGCAGCAGCAGAGGAGTTGTAGGAACTCATTCTCTGCGGCTTCCAGCATCCTTGTTTCCCTTTAGCTGTGTTTTCCCTCTCTGCATCCCCTACACTGAGACTGCACAGCTAAAGGGGATTTGGAGCTGTGCTGCAGCTGACTACCATAATGGTTTCTAATCAATCTTAAGCTGCCATTGGCTGCTGGGTCATATAGTCTTTCTGCTCTCAGATTCCAGTGCCTGTTGTAGCATTTAGCTGGCCTAATCAAAGCTGCAGAGTTTCTCAAGTGATTTACTGTTGCTGACCATTGCCTGTTCACTGACCCATCGATTACACACAGCCTGGACCAAGCTCTGCCTGTGATTCTGCCAACTTCTTCTGTACCTCGTTTGGTGGACTGATGACCCGTGTATTACTTTGGCTTTTTACTCTGTATTTGATTGGTAGTTCTTGTACTGCTTAATCTGAGGGTCCCTGGTCCACTGCCAACCCATCCTCAGATGCCATCCTTTGTGCATTAGGTCCCGGGGCAACCGTGTACTCGGAGACACAACCAGTCCTTCGAGGCTGAATGGGGTGAAGAGTGTGGGCTATAGGTGAAGAGTGTGGTGTTAGATTGGGGGACTGGCATCGTGTGTGGCATTAGACTGGTAAATACTGGTGCTGACCAGGGCCATACAGCATGAAAGTAAATGGGTATGAAAAGGTAGGGTCTAATACCAATGTGAATGATCACTATCAAAGAATAATTCACTTAATGCCGTGATGATTTAATTTGCAAAGAAAATCCAATAATGTGCAAGGGAATCTAAAAAAACATGATTTTGCATGGTTGAAGTCATCAGAACTTCTCTTCATTTATTAAAAAAATATCCCTCACAAGGGTAAAATTCTTTTTGCTTTATCAACAGTATCACTTATTTTAGTAAATCACAGTTATTTCCTTGGTATCAGGGATCAGAATCTGATACAAAAAACACTTCCTATCCCTTTTGTAAGACTTCTGCCAATGGTCCAGGGCACTCTCTGTTCTTTCTCTTGAATGCCCATGTGAAAAGTCAGACTAGTATTTAAAAATCAGCTACTACATGAACTTCAAAGAATATACAGAGGGAAATCTGTTGGCTGCCTCAACTAACTTCCATCTGAAAATCTCAGTTGCTTCTCTGTCATTCTAATGTTCTAGCTGCCCTGTGTCCTTGGGGTTGATTTACTAAAGGAGATTATGTTGTTCACTGGGAAAGGTGAATTGTCACCTTGCATGGGATCATTCAATTAGTTTAGGGAATATGGTGAAAATAATTTTGCAAAGATTGCCCAGTCACATACAAGAAAATGTAAAAAAAAAATGTGACTGGATAGCAGAATCAGAGCTTCATCTCATTCACTATGCTATGTGAATATTCTCTTGCAAAGCCATATTCAAAGCCTAAACTCATTTATTCAACTCCATTGACTCATGCAGCAAGTGACGTCAAAACTCCTGATTTGTATTCCTGTTCTAGGTCAGTGACTTGGAAATGATAGACACATTGCAGGAACCACATCTAACATTCTGCAAGCTTTAATTTTCTTCTTTGACATTTCCAGAATGCCAGATGCCCGTGTCACCTGAGGTTAAAAAAAAAGGAACACCACTTCATGAAGTTGAACATATTACTCACTAAAGCTATGTACACATGTCCAATGGTTCTTGCCCGATAATCAACTCAGGGCCGATATCGGATGAGAATCTGGCGCGTTTACAGCGCCGATCGTCCATCATCCGAACGACTGTCCTGGCAGATCCACGGACGATGGATGAAGAAAAATCCTAATGCAAGGGAAGGGGGGGAGCACACAGTGGGGTGCCGCTCCATCGCTCTCCCCTGTGCATATAGTAGAACAGTGCTGTATGTACATTTGCATGTATGCATGCATTGAGCAGGGCTTAGTCGTTGCAATGGATCTTTCACTATAATTGCACGTGTGTATGCGGCTGAAGTCTTAAAAATCAAAGGAAAGTAATCTATCATTTCACTAATACAATGAATTGACCTTGCAGGTGGCTGGTTCTTGCCATTTCAATGTTTCGGTTCTACATGGACAAAGGAACACACAAGGGACTCTACAGGAGTATTCAGAAGACTCTTAAATTTTTCCAAACATTTGCTTTATTTGAGGTAAGTCTACAGTCTACATACTCTTTTGTATGTATAACTCTATCAACTCACATCACTATGTAATATATTTCAAATTACTGAGCATTGAAAGACTGCATTTCATGAGCATTTCATGGCTTTGATATACCAAGACCAATAGGATGTATGACGCTGAATAGCAACAAAACCTCTATTGGTTCTTTAGGAACATTCCTAGAGAGGCTTTCTGTAAGCCAAGACATTTTTAGCTTTGGATAGGGTAGAGTCTTTGTCCTCCTGGACAATTTGCCTTTGCTTTTCACACTGGAGACACAACAAAGAGTAAGAAGAAACCTTTCCAAAGGGAGTCTTAAAAAGTTTTCACTGTCACCAAGAAGAATTCACATTTTTAGATTTGTCATCACTTTCTGCCCCAGTAACAATTATCATCAGGGCAAACGTGTCAATCCCCCTAGCAGGGTCAAGGAACAATATTAACCCGAGAAAAGGTTCCAACCCTTATTGCAAAACCAACCATGGTTGCTTATAAACCTCTAAAGCCTTCTTTTTTATCTGCTTTTGCTGAAAAAAGCTGGTAGTACTAGGTTTTAAATAAAATGAAATAATGTGTTTATCCATACTTCCCTCTATGTTTGAATTATCTTTGTTTCTTTGGAATGTTCATAGCCTGCTTCATACCAGCATGCAGAATGTGATTTTGGAATATTACCACCACGTCACGCAAACTAATGATGTGTGTATTTTCTCTTATAGTTGGTACACTGCGCACTCGGTGAGTTCATCTGTTTTGTTTTTTTGTTTTTAGTTGTAAAAATGATGAATTGCATGTGGGGGGTGTTTGTTTATATTCCTGTATTATATGTAGTTTTGCATCCAGAGTTTCGGAATTAAAATTTCAATAACCCACAGTGCTTTCTTAGGCACCAGTCTCTAATGAGTGGATAAGCTGTATTCTAAGTGATGTCATAATTCCATAGTTAATGGATTGGCTGCTTTCTTATGTCACCAGTCTCTAATGAGTGGATAGGCTGTATTCTAAGTGATGTCATAATTCCATAGTGAATGGATTGGCTGCTTTCTTATGTCACCAGTCTCTAGTGAATGGATACGCTGTATTCTTAGTGATGTCATAATTCTCTAGTGAATTGATAGGGAGCATTCCTAATAAAATGCGACCAATAAAGTAAATATATAGGTTGCAATCTTATTGATGTAACAGATCTCCAGCTTTCTGTGGAACCCTAGGGTTCCTCCAGAGGTTGCTAGAGGTTCCTTGAGCAATGAGCATCTCAGGACAGTTTAAGTGACACCAATCTTTTTTGACTTTCTTTAAGGATAGGATTCTACCTTAAACCACGGTAATTTGCTGCAAGTCAAGAAAGGCTGCTTTACTGTTTGAATAGACGATAGTCTGACTTTGGTTAAACTATATGATCTATAAAGTCATTAGTATATTGTAAGGATTTTAAATAGTGCTAACATGTTAGTCCCTTTGTGAGCTGATGCTGATTATTGGATATATTGGTTCCGGGAAACACAAGGTAATTCACTAGAACAGCTTTTTTAAGTTAAACATTTTATTATGAGTGATAAAATTGTGTTTATCCTCTTAACAAGTGCTTAGGTTTAGGTAGATGCCAATGGGGCATTCTGCCTATTAGGCTCCAATTGGATTCCATTGGCGACTTATCCCTATCTGCTGTGACCATTATTAAATATTTTGTCATCATTCATTTAATACAGAGCAGAAATCGGATTTAGGTTCTGTAACCAGAGTAGGAAGTCTTTGTGGCATTATTGATAGCAGAGCTGGAATCTTTCAAAAAATGTCTTACAATTGTAGTGTTGGTGACATATGATCACCAGGGAAGGATTCTGCCCTTCTATATTTGAAAGCACAGCTAGATAGTTGACTGATCATTTATTCAGTCATATTTCCACGTCTTTCTATTAAACATGTGCAAATATTAATTAACAATAATTCATTCTTTTTTCTTTTCCAAGGTATAGTGCGTACATCGGTGCTAGTAACAGGGGTCCAAGTCAGCTCAAGAATCTTTATGGTTTGGTTCATTACCAACAGCATTAAACAGGTAAGTAATAGTGTAACTTCATTTGTAAAAAAAATCTCCAGTAAACTACAACTTTGTACAAAGGTCACATCAAAAATCTAATATATTATGGCAACAATGAAAAATGTAATTTCAATGTTTTCAGGTTTTGAATAGGACAGAAAAGGCTTAAAACTGATGTTTTATATTGATTGTCATTTCGAATAATGTGTTCCCTCTTGGGGTAGGGGGATTTTCTATCACTCTTTGTCTAGTAACTAGCGGGCACAGGAACCAGACACATCAGGTGGCACTCTTTATAGAAAGATTATCTGGGTCACCAATGAAGGTGGACAGGGGGGATATTGTAACATACAACCAGGCATGTAGGGTCCAGTGTTAAAGATTGTGCAATGTACAACTAGGGATGAGCGAGAATGCGAGAAACAGGAGGATTCCCAGAGCTGCATTCAGGGCACTAGAGGTTAAATAGCCTCTAGTGCCCCGGGGATTGCAAACTCTTCTCAATGAATGCAGCCACAGCTGCAATCATTGAGAAGCTGCCCAGCACAGGAGAACGACCTCACATTGTAATATAAGTATCTCTCAATACATGATACAATGATACATTTATTACAGATACAAATGTATCATTTGTAAGAGATACTTATCTTCTCAATGATTGCAGCTTTGGCTGCATTCATTGAGAAGAGTGTGCGATCCCCGGGGCACTACAGGTTATTCACCTCTAGTGCCCAGGGATCGCAAAGGACTTCCAGGGCTGCATGATGCAGCACTGGAAATCCTCCTGTTTGGTGAGAGCTCGACCTCTCGGCAAATCAGAAGACCGTTCTCGCTTACATTTTGGGTAAGAGAGAAAGGTCCCATTCTCCGTGAGATCAAACCTAATATTCTCGCTCATCCCAATGTACAACACAAAACACACAGAGTGCATCAGTCAGGACTTTGTGGGTTACAACACAGTAAATGGAGTTCAGAGCTCAAGACTAATCATTTGCAACACACTGGGATTGATTTACAAAAGGAATATACTGAAGTTTAGTGTTTTTCAACCAGGGTTCCATGATTTCCTCCAGAGGTTGCTAGGGGGCCTTTGAGCAATGAGCAATTTGTGCCTTTCAGGTCAATTTAAGTGACACCAATTTTGCTATCTGTAAGGGTGACATTATTCTCACTGGCCAGCAATGTAAGAGGAATTCTTCCCAATGGCCACCACACTAATATACTGTGAGCTGTGAATATAGTAATTATAGAAGGGGTTCCCTAAAGACCTGAATGTTATTTTAATGGGTTATCCTATGTTAAAAAGCTTGCTGTAGACTGTTTACATAGCCACTTCATAATGCCTGTGCAAGGGACATTTCACATAGCTTAGTAAGAGATGAAGTGCAAAAAGAAACATTTAGTTCCAACAAGTAGAATAATATACATTTGTATTTGTATTATAATTATTTATAATAATTTGGTCATAATTTAAAATAGCATGATAAAAGAAAATATAAAATCAAAACTCCAAATGTTCCCATTCATTGTACAACCATCAGCCCTGAAAGACAAAAATGATATGGCGATGTACAACAAAATCATTGACACCCCATGTTCATTGTTGTATGTATGCTGGATATCTATATTTGTCCATCTTTTTGTCCTTTTGGGGTGATGATTGTTCAATGAACGGAGACATTTGGAGGTTTACTTTTATATTTTCCATTATCATGCTATATTAAATTATGACTCAAATATGTTTTTATCTTATTCTACTTGTTGGCTGCCTTAAAAGTCTTTTTGGAACTGAATGTTTCTTTTTGCTATTTGGAAATTATTTGGGATGTGGCCCTAGATAGACTTTTTATAAGGGATTGACATTCCTTTTTGACATCCCAAAAGAGAAGTGCTACTGACTCAATCCATCCAATCATGTGCAAGAAAAGATCAAATTTTTAGGATTCCTTGCATTTGATTGGGTAGTCTTTGCAAAGTGAACAATTCCATGCAAGATGAATGCTAATGCTAAATTCCTATTGTAAATCAGCCACAGTGCAGCTATTAGGATTAAGTGCAAGATGGTTTCAGCTGTGCAGTGACTACATAAATTATAACACAGTGTATACAGTGGCATTTCTTATTTTGGAAATATAAGTTGAAGCCATGTCGCCATGTTTTAGTGCTCATTGAATTTACTTCCACCCTTACGTGACTTTTGGTGCTGATTGTAGTCGATAAAACCTGGATAGTGACGGATTCTCCTTGACTCCTGTCTTTCTTCCTTTGTATTAATTGCAACCTGGCATTGGTAATAAATTTTAATGTGTACGATTCAGCATTTCAACATAAACACATCCATAATCAATGCTGGGCTTTGGTTGGGGCTGGATGGCAGCTCTCGTTTCAGATTACATTTTTATTTGAAGCTTGTGGTTCTTGGAGTGACTGTTGGCAAGGGAGGTATCTGCAGACTGGGCTGTTTAGGAAGAGGCACGTTCATTCCCCGAGCTCCTGGGCTTCCTTCCATGTCTCTGCACTTACAGCAAAAAATAAATGTACTGTAACAGATATATTTATGTCCACTATTCCCTTCAGTATAACTGTGCTGGAGGAATAAATAATAAAACATTGACCGGTCTATCAAGAAAATACAAAATAACTGTAAAGTTGATCTAAACTCATGTAAGTAATGACATGTTACCATCATTTCAGTAATCCTTTCCAATCTTAGAAAACCTGTATTTTATATTAAAAGAATATCTGGTGATCCATCCAAACAAGGACATTCATATGTTTGGTCATAATTATCCTTGTTTAGGCACTTCCTGTGTATGGTGACAACTTTCTTCAAATTGTGTTCCTGTGTTGTCACTAGGGAGGAGTTTACATTTCAGAAAAGTCAGTTCAGATTCAGAAGCTTCCTTGATATTTAGAATGTGTTATTACACAGTATTTATATAGCGCCATCATATTACGCAGCGCGGTACAAAGTCCATAGTCATGTCACTAGCTCTCCCTCAGAGGATCTCTCAATCTAATGTCTCTTCCATAGTCACATGTCATTTATACAGTCTAAGGTGAATTTTGGGGGGAAGCCTAACTGCATGTTTACAAAGTGGGAGGAAACCGGAGTACCCAGAGGAAACCCACACAAACACAAGGAGAACATGCAAACTCCATGCAGATAATGTCCTTGCTGAGATTCAAACCTAGGACTTAGTGCTGCAAAGGCCAGAGAGTTAACCACTGAGCCACCATGCTCCCCAATTTCCACAGAAATCTGCCATGTGGGTATTTCCACTAAAACATTTCCAATTTCTTAGCAAAGCAGTCTGTGGGGTGTAATCATCATTTTTACCTAAGCTTGACATGGATTTACATCCTTGTAATTGATGTGGACCTATTTCTAGGGACCAAAATAAACATTAAGGTCTAGTTATATATTTTCACACAAGATTCATCCAGCTTTTACCAAAATTTATATGATAATCATATTATGGCTTAAATTATTAAAAATGTGTAAATAACTTTTTCCAATGATTCATGCAGTTTTCTAATTGAATCCAATTAGAAAAAATGTCTGAATTTGGGGTAAATATTGGTAAAACCTGTGAATAATCATTTATCTTTTATTGATCATTTTTTTTGGTTTTGATTTTTTTTCTTAGGTGTGTGTACTGCCTTTATTTACTTTAATTTATCTTGCTTTTTCTTTCTAAGAAAGTTTTTATAAATATTTCAGCCAGATGCTTATCAAGGCGTGCAGTCTGGGCGGTCAGGAAAAGAAGGGCAGCATGTGCCAATTCCACCCATTCTTTACCCCAACATTGAGGGCCCCTAGTGTTGAGGAACGGGGCTTCTCCCTCACATCTGGTTCCCCAAAAAGGGTGTGGGGGTTTTAGGAGGGACCTTTGTGAAATCTGAAAATTAGGTAACCAGTTGGCCAGCCTCTCCCCGGGAAATGAGTACAAGAATACATAAGTCCCCCTTTACCCATTCCCACTAAAAACGTAAATGTAACTAAAAACCAAAGACACTAAAAATTCCTTTATTTAAATAAAAGTAACGTACGCTATAATGTTATCTGTAGTCTCAAATCTTCAATCTATCCAGAGACAGGCAATGTAACCAATTGTAAATGATGCTAATTGCCAAATTTGGTCACTGACATCACCGAGGATTTCCTGTGCTCTTACCACTTCTAAGTGGATCCGCCATTGGTCAAGGGTATGGGTAAAATCTGATGACAACCCCATGCATTTTTTAAATATGAAATAAATAACACCATGTATGGATCTAAGGTATCTTTCAAGTATGTTATTTGAAGGATTTGTGTATTTTTAGTAGTTTGCTCATTAACTTAAAATGAAAAAAAAATCATCCTTGCCCAATAACCCCCATGTATTGTCCCCATCAGTTCTGCTCATCCCTAGTTGTTATGGCGGTAACATCTGACCTCCATGGTGGAAACACAAGTCAGTACACCTTGTACTCTCCAACTGGACCTATCATGCAGTAGAAAAGAGCAAGCAGCATTAGTGTATAACTGGAGCAATATAAATGGATCTCTGCGATCATCATGGAGCTCAGATTCTCTGATGACTTGTTACTGCTCAGTGACTACAAACTGGACTGGGCTACATGCTGATCCCCATACAGTGCATTCCAAACCAATGTTACAGGTGTGAGCTGTCCTGTAATGTTCATAACCTACCAGCAAGGGGCGCACTTGTCACACAGATGATTCATGGATGGTTGTTTAAAAGGCTAACAGCATGAAATACATCCAAATTTACCTTTCCATACAGAATATTGCTTTATCCAGTGCTTTGTCAATATTTTCTACTTTGGTGGAACTCTTACAATAATGTACATGTTTCAAGAAATCCCTGCTAAAAATATTTATGTCTACAGCTTCTAGAACATGGGCAATATCAATAGACATGAGATAGATATAATATTGAATAGATTAGATAGATTAAATTAGATATGGGAATAAATAAAGGAAACAATGTTTGCATTTTTGATGGGTTGACCCCACCGACTTCCCCAACCTTTTGCTCTGTATGTCAACATTATTTTAATAGTAGTCACAATATACAATTAAGAATTATTTATAGAAAGGAGATACAGACCGCCAAAATTGTAGTGCCCACCTTGCATTGGTATTCAGTGGAAAAATTCTTTCTTTTATTGGTGGTTAATGAAGAAGGACCTCTGTACATATGTGGTCAGTAAGGAAGAGACCCCCTTCCTTTGATGGTCACTGAAATACTTTCTCCTTAATTTAGTGGTTAGGGGAGAAGAACCCTCTTAAATAGTGTTCAGCGAAGAAGAGCCCCCTTCAAGTTGGTGGGCAATAGAGAAAGGCCCCTTATCATTGGTGACCAGTGGAAAAGGGTCCATCCTCCCCCTGCTGCTTTGATAGACAGTGTGAAAGGTTCTCTTTACATTAGTGGTCATTGGAAAAGGGCTCAACAATAGTTGTTAGTAAAGAAGAACCCCCCTTCCAGTTGGTGGTCAATGGAGATAGCCCCTGTCATTGGTGACCGGTGGAAAATGATCTATCTACATTGGTGTTCAGTAGAGAAGCCCCTCTTGCTTTGATGGACAGTGGGGGAGGATTTCTTTAGATTTTTGGTCATTGGAGCAGGGCCCATTTACAATGGTGGTCAGTGAAAAATTCGAATTCAAATTTTTCGGGACCTCCAACAGCAATCTGATTGCTCTTGCAGCCCTACTAGAACTGTAAGATGTGTTCTTGGATAGAGATTGTCTATCCAAAAACACAGGAGTCCCGCGGCTGTGCTCATGAATGAATGCTAGAGCTGTCATCAGGGTTTACCTTTCCTCTACCAATCAGAGAGCACTAGAGGTGATAAATGGGGAGCCTTGTCCTCATTTAACCTCTAGTGCCCAGTGATCACACACTGACAGGAGGATTCCCACGGCTGTGCTCATGAATGAATGCTAGAGCTGTCATCAGGGTTTACCTTTCCTCTACCAATCAGAGAGCACTAGAGGTGATAAATGGGGAGCCTTGTCCTCATTTAACCTCTAGTGCCCAGTGATCAACATCAGTGACCAACTTCCGATGGTTCCACGAAATCGGTTTGCCGAAATTTCTCGGACTCATCTGAGTTTTGAGTAAATTTTTGCGAGACTGGCAAGGGGCCTTCTCGCTCATCCCTAGTGGTCAATGGAAAAAGCCCCCTATCACTGGGAGCCTTAGGGAAAACAGTCTAGTTATTTTGGTGTTCTTTTGCACCTAAATTAGTTTTCAGCAAAGAAGTGCTCCTTACATTGGTAGTGAATAGAGAAGTATCTCTTTGCATTTGTGGTCAGTGGAGATTGGCCTACTTACAATGGTGGTCAATGAAGAAAAGCCCCCTCTTGTTGTGTGTGAGTGGAGAAAGACCCCTATTACTGGCAGCCATAGGGAAAAAAGCTCAGCTATAGTAGTGTTCATTGGAAAAGGCCCCTTGCAATAATGGACACGTCAGGATATGTCGGGATAAGTATGATGTGTCAGGAGCATTACGATTTACTGTAAAATGTTGAACCAAAAACTATACAACTATGTCTTATTCTTTTCAGATCCAGAATGAGAATGGTGTACTTCTCTTCCTGGTCGTGTGGACTGTGACAGAGATCATTCGATATTCCTATTACACTTTTAATCTTCTCAACCACTTACCCTACTTTATTAAATGGGCCAGGTAAGCACCAATCTTTGGTGGAAGACCAGATTCACATGTCCAGCTAACACTGGTGTCACTATCATAGACACACGAGGAACCAGATCTGCTGCTAAATGTACCAACCTATGACACCCAATCAGATTTCAGATTTTCTGGGGGTATTCACTGTTTTTTTTTATGAGATTTAAATAAAAATGTGTAAAGATTGGGTGACATTTAAAAATAGACACCCAATGTCAGGACATTGGGAGAAATACAGATTTGTATTGTGAAGAAAACAAACTTCCAGTGGAAATCTAAACAGGATTTTTCCTTGCATATGATTGGATTGTTGAAGTCAGTGGAGAGTCATCTCATTTACTAAGCTAAGTGAAATTTCTCTTGCAGATAGCATTTTGCTAGGTTCACACACATGCGTGCCCACTCTTATTTTGCAAACAATTCTTTGGTGGTCCGTGGGTCTGGCCAGTCCCCCCCCCCCCCCCCCCCACCGGGGTCAGGAGAAGGACCCCACTGGGAGGGAGAGCCTTGGACCATTTATCCCGTATGGAATTGCAGGCTCAGGGCGGTGGGCGGGTTGTCTCTCTGAACACAAACTGCCCATTCTTCCATTGTAAGCTCAGACCTGTGATGAGAGAGTGGCCGGGTTTTGGTTTTTGGTAGCGTGACGTCGCTCAGGGGGAAGTTTCTTTTCCTTGAGTGACACATAGGCAGGGGTGTAGTTATCATGCACATGCACTCCCACCATAGATAGTACTATGCCAACTCTTTTTTATGACTACACCCCTGAGCCACATGCAAAAATGTTTTCCAGCTGCAGTGGGAGCAGATGAGTTTGAGTCTGCACTGGATCAGCATAACAGCTACATCCATGAACATTTTCAGAATTTTCCTCTGTCTCCGTCATCAAAATGCTAATTAAATAAAAAAAGCCCTTCTGTTCTCATTACATACTTTATGTGACATTGGACATGTGACAGCCTCAGAACTCTTCTCAAGAACCTCAACCTTGATGCAAGCAGTGAGCTAGTTTCTGAGAAGAGTTATACAAATATCAGATTACCTTGATGGGTGTATGTCACCCTGGAGGAAAAGGTGATCCTAGGCAGACTGTCTATGTGTGTAGGCGGTCTGGGTAAATTCCCATATGTAATGATGAGAAGCCATGATTGCAAGAACTGAAATCCAATGAATAAATATAAGCCAGTAAACATGGAAAAGAAAGGTTTAGATCAGCAGTCGCCAACCGTTGGTCCGCGACAAAATTTTGGTGGTTCACAGCTCTGGTCCGTGTTGGCGACCACTGGTCTAGATCAGTGTTTCTTGGCCTGTTTAATGTGGGGGAACCTCTAAAATAATTTTCAGGTCTTCAGGGAACCCTGGCTATAATTTCTATATCCACAGTTCACAGTACATTAGCATGGTGGTCAGTTGGAAAAATGCTTCCTATATTCCTGGCCACTGGGAAGAATGTCACCTTTATAGATAACCAAAAAGATCACTGGTGTCTGTCAAACTCACCTGCAAGGCACAAATTGCTCACTGCTCAAGGAACCCCTAGCAACTTCTGGAGGAACCCTGGTTGAGAAACATTGATCTAGATGATGGTAGATATCCTCCAGCCTCTACTTGACTCACTGCAGCTTTTATTGCACCTTATAAGAAGCTGAGGGTGTGTAGTGAAATCATAGTAAGTAATTACAGTGGAGCCGGTACAACTGTGCGAGTCAAAAAGGAAGGCTAGACCGATGTTCAAAATTGGCAGAGATGGATTTCCATGATATTCAGGACACCTGTTCACTTTAAACCCTCACTGACATAACTTCAGTATTAGCATGCCATGGCTGCTTTTCATGAATTTTAGAATAAACCTGTTCTCAGCCTAATAAGTGGAAGAAGATGTTATATCTGGGGAATATTGCTCTCATGTCTTTGTCTTTTGTTGAAAGGGCCGCACACAGAGATGCTGACCTATATTCTATATCTGATCAAACATCCATGGCGAGGTAAAGGACAGTCTGCCAGGTGGTCTGAGAAATATCACACAAACCGTGACACCATTTCAGCCGTGGCAAAGACAGTTTACCTTGATGTCTTTGTCAAATCGATATGAGAATCTTGTCCCAAGTTGTCACAGATTTTGACCAACAATACCTAGGGGGGTGACTGGTTTAATGAGGAACCCAAGGCAGATGATTCTGACAGAAGGTTACAATGGCAGCAATATATATTCTGTATAAAATATTGTGGGAAATGATGGATCATATATGAAAAACTGTATTTCAGTAAAACCAAACTCTAAACAGATTTAGACATGGATGAGATACATATATGTGCCAAATAAGTTTTAATACCATGCAGCCACTTTTGGGTTTTATGCAACTTCATGGAACAGCACAACGATGGTGACACCACTCACTTTGTTGGAGTTAGGGGTACAATAATTTCACCTCCCAACCTGCAGCCCTAATAATTGAAAAATAAAGCAGAAACAACTTACCTAATAATTATCTCCTCTGGTCATTTTTTACTTACCAGTACATGTGCATTCAGCAAAATCTAATTGGCTTCTAGTGCTGCACCTCCTGCTCACATTTGGAGTGCAGATTTGCAGGCGCTGATAGGAAAACTAAATTAAGACAATAAGTACCTCTATATTTAATTTGTGCCTAGACTATTAAAGTATGAACATAGTCAATAGATGTGACATCAGTGATTAGTGTGTGTAACACCTATTGGCTTTTATAATCTCCAATAGTAATAAATTATAATTAGCCTAGGATTGCCCATTTGTCAGGACTGGCAACCGCCCATCAGAAAATTTGGATATTACCATATTACATAACAACATAAATCAAAGCAATCCCAACCTCAGATTGGAATTTGGATCAGCAATCTGAGTTGCTATCCAACACATGGCAGTGAACAATATCTGTCCTTGACAGGTATGATAGGGCTCAGCCAATCCAAGCTGTAAGACCATGACAGAATGCCCCTTCTAAAGTCTTGTGATCTGATCTGGGATCTATATATACTATCATCTGGAGCAGAATGAAGGGTCATCTAGAACCCATAAAGATGGCCTTATACTCAATGGCATGTCTGGAAAGGTATTCCTGTATCGCTTGGGGTCCTAACAGATGCCTGCAGTCCTCAGCTATCCCCTCCTACCCCTCCTTCACTTAGTGCAGCAGAAATTGATCCTTATTGCCAAATGCCAAAGAGACCTACAATACCTGTCAATGATATACCTATCAATAGCTCAGGTAAATTGGTGACTTGATTAGCTTAGCCTGTGTACCTGTTTGGTCGATCTAGTAAATCTCAAAAAAATACAAATGTTGATTCAGGAATTCCAAATCTCATTGGATTTTTCAACTAATCCAACTGGATTTGACCAGACTTTTTCCACTCACCTCTAGTACAGGGGTAGGGTGCTGTGATGGGTGCTACTATGTGCAACACCCTTTTAATCAGCCATGATTTTTCTATAATTTGAAAAGTGAAAAGTTTTATTGAAAAATGTCATTAGCATGTTTGAGAGGGAAAAAGAGAATCCAAATATCTAATAAAGAGAATCCTAATAATAAAAGTATTAATTAAGGGGTCAGTCCTGCTATGGTTAAATTATTTATTGTGATAGATTTTAGAATATTAAATCATAAGTTTGTTTCTTGTTCTGCACACCTGGGTGCCAATTATATCCATATCGGTTTTATGATAATTTGTACTATGGAGAATATTACATGTAGAGCTAAGAAAACATAAAGATTAACGAGCACAGAAATAGAAATATATCAGGGAGATCTCACTTTTGGTGTATTTAATATAGAAAGCCTGGGGCTACTTCCACCTGCCAGGGTCAACTGTAACTAAAATATCACTTTTCAGTAGACTAGTTTTTGTAGCGACTATGCCGAAAAGAATTGACACCCAACCATGCATAATCCTTATTGCAGCACTTCTATACACATCACCATTTATGGATCAATGAAGTCTGCATTCTAAATTCTAGTAAAAGAGAGAAGTAACTTTGTCTGCTTTTCTTCTCCAGGTATAATTTATTTATTGTCTTGTATCCTGCTGGTGTAGCTGGTGAACTCCTAACAATTTATGCTGCTCTACCATACGTGAGGAAGACTGCAATGTACTCTCTGCGACTTCCAAACAAGTACAACGTTTCCTTCGATTACTACTACTTCCTCATCTCTGTCATGTGTTCTTATATACCATGTGAGTCAAACACTTTATGCAATGATAGTGTACTGGTTACACCAAAAAAAAAAAAATATATATTTATTTTTATATATATATATATATATATATAACATCTAAAGGCCAAAATGAATCATTTGTCATCAACTATTCAAATAGTTACTTACAAACCTGTAATGTACTTAATACATCAATTCATAATACAATGCTCATTGACTTCCGGGTCTTTCCCAGAATTTATTTCAACCTGGACATTGGGAGAAAGGAGAGCAAGATACTTCGAAAAGGCTCATACTGGTTTTCAGGGGTAGGCAAATACCAGGATTAAACAGTACTAGACTACCTGTTAGGGTGGCCCAAATCTTATATCCCAACAATTTAGTACCATAGTTGGACCCTCTTGTTCAACTGGGGTGGACAAATCTCTGATTCCCTATACTTAAACCAAGTAATCTTAAATCAGTTCTCCCGTGCACATTGGTTGGCCAGCTTTTAAGCCCCATCCCCCGGCACACAAAGGTTATTGACCTATGTTACCAGTAAGTCATTTACCAGTAAGTCATTTATCTTTGTTTTCACTATTTACCCAGCTGTTTTTTTTTCACTTGGGGTTGTAAATCCCTCAACTATAAATGCATTAAAATTAAAAAAAAAAAAACATTTTTTTGAAGAGTGGAGAAAGAAGTAACCCTTAAAGGACCTGCAAAACTTAGGTGTCTGATACACGATAATACATCAATCATGCTTAGTCACTTTATGTTTTTCTCAGAATCTTTTCAACATGTTAAGATTGGGAGAAAAGGGTGCAAGATACCCCAAAAAGGCTCATTCTAGTCTCCAACATGTAAAACCATAATAAATGATCAAAAACAAAATAATTATGCTCACATAGCTTTAGCAGCAAATAGCAAAAAAAAAAAAAAAAAAAAAAAAAATATATATATATATATATATATATATATATATATATATATATATATAACATCTAAAGGCCAAAGTGAATCATTTGTCATCAACTATTCAAATAGTTACTTACAAACCTGTAATGTACTTAATACATCAATTCATAATACAATGTTCATTGACTTCCGGGTTTTTCCCAGAATTTATTTCAACCTGGACATTGGGAGAAAGGAGAGCAAGATACTTCGAAAAGGCTCATACTGGTTTTCAAGGGTAGGCAAATACCAGGATTAAACAGTACTAGACTATCTGTTAGGGTGGCCCAAATCTTATATCCCAACAATTAAGTACCATAGTTGGACCCTCTTGTTCAACTGGGGTGGACAAACCTCTGATTCCCTATACTTAAACCAAGTAATCTTAAATCAGTTCTCCCGTGCACATTGGTTGGCCAGCTTTTAAGCCCCATCCCCCAGCACACAAAGGTTATTGACCTATGTTACCAGTAAGTCATTTACCAGTAAGTCATTTATCTTTGTTTTCACTATTTACCCAGCCGTTTTTTTTCACTTGGGGTTGTAAATCCCTCAACTATAAATGCATTAAAATTAAAAAAAAAAAACATTTTTTTGAAGAGTGGAGAAAGAAGTAACCCTCAAAGAACCTGCAAAACTTAGGTGTCTGATACACGATAATACATCAATCATGCTTAGTCACTTTATGTTTTTCTCAGAATCTTTTCAACATGTTAAGATTGGGAGAAAAGGGTGCAAGATACCCCAAAAAGGCTCATTCTAGTCTCCAGGGATAGATAAATATTAGGATCTAACAGTACTAGTCTGTCTGCTAGGGTGACAACAACAACAATCCACTAGCTTAGTTGGACTATCTTGTTCATCAAAGGTGGACAAACATCTGATGCCCCATACATCAGAGAATCTTAAAGCAGTCGTCTCTCTTAAACCAATCCTTTGGTGCACATGGGATGACCAGTTCTGAAGCCCCATGTCCTAGCGCACAAATGATATTGACCCCATATTGATAAAAAGTAATTTACCATCTAAATTCTTTCTTTTTAGTGTTTCCCCAGCTGTATTTGCACATGCTTCGTCAAAGGAGAAGAGTCCTGCATGGGGAAGTCATTGTGGAAAAGGACGATTAGCCCAACAACCTTTAACGCAGACACTCCTCGATCTCCAAAGTCTACTCACTGCTGGTTCCAAATCCTGGATAACCTGGTCTGACATTTAACAGACTCATTTCAGATAAAAAAATAACAACCTGGCATGTAAAATGTCATTTTTGGGTCATCCGGTCCCAAATTGTAACCCTTCCCCAACCCATACCCCACCATTTTTTTATAGATTTCAACCGAAACCAACTTTGACTCATGTTTTCATTGAGTTTTAAAGGTGCTTTGTGATCTTTTTATAAAGAGAATGAAGACAAATTCTCAGTCAATCATCAATGCTTTGTCTTCTTTATTTTTATACTGTACCTATAAAATGCTAATGTGTCAGCTACAACATCTCAGCACACCGAATAAAGGGAATTAAAATTATGCTTTTATTGGGCACAACTTTGATAAAGGTGGTTCCTCATCAGCTGAACTGCAATCTGTGTGACATATAAATACATGTTTGCTCATTTTCTTCCCATTACTCAGGAATTACAAGCTAGAACAGATAGATTGAGATCCTTGAAGTCTAATACTTGCATCCTTGCCAATCGCTTACAAGGAAATCTTCATTAAAGAAACCAAGGCATCTACACATATATGTATGCATCTCACTATTGCATATTCCTGTTGACTAGCGAGGGTGTTCATCATAGCGATCCCCAAATAGGAATTTAGGAGGGTCATGTGATCGAGGCAAGCTCTGACACCTACTTGGTACCTGAGGAGCTTTGCTTCTCAAACTGGCTTTCACTCATAGTTTAAGCTTTGATTTTTGCTGCAGGTATTTGCTGCAATTTACACACTATTTTTGTAGAAAATGTATGAGAGACAATGTAATTGTAATCTAACATCATAACTTTACATATTGTTTCCCCAACAGGGCTTTCCAGTGCTTTTTATGTCACTACTACACTACAGGGTTAAATTATTTAGCAGTCTTAGCATTTGGGAAGTGTGAGAACATGTCTGTAAAGATTCCCATTTATCCAGGTCATTGTATATATAGTATTAGTATTAGTCACATTCAGATGGACTTTGTAATGTTGCAATGTTTCACATTCTTTCCAATCTGCTTCATCAGTTCTCCCAGTGTAGGACATACCCCGGCATTGATATCCACACAGCACAAACTCCTGGAACATGACACTGTAGATGTCCATTGTCCAAGATCAGGTGTCAAGGTATGACATTTGTTGAACCATCTTGTTCTATTAGCAAAATCCCATCCTTGGTGTCAGGAAGTCTGCATGGATGTTAACACTTTAACTTACATGGCTGAAGGTGTGAATTGTTGTAAAAATGACTAGCCTGAGTGTTTGACCAGGGAATTTCCTACACTGGTAGAAGCAGCTTGGAGAGTCGCATAATGTCTTCAACATTATTGGAACAAGTCAAGCTGACCGTGACTAACTACTGCTAGATATGATTGTGAGAACACGCAGCTGACATGGGAGCAACTACAGTAGTACCTCGGTATAAGTCCAATTTTGCTTGGTGTACAACCTTTGCTTAGTATACAACCTTTGTGCTAGAACTTGTATGGGTCAAAATGAGTCATCACACGCGTGCTACCCTTATTTACTTCTCTCAAGACAAAGCCACGACTGCCCACGAGCGTCAGTACTCCAGTTGCTACCATTCAGTGAACAACCGGCGCTATAACTCTTTGTGAATTACATAACATCTCCTCCTCCTCCCTTCTCAGCACCATCCTAGTAGGCACTCGACTCTTCTCAGCAAGGTAAAGGGAGCGTAAATTTTCATTTATTTCATCTAATTGCTTTTGTATTTAAGTACTTTAGTATTAGGCATGTTTAAATTATTTCATACAACCCCACCAATGTATAATATGCCAATAACAATATGATTTTTTTTCATGGGAACAGATTATTCATTTTCCTTTTATTTCTTATGGGAAAAATGTGTTTGGTATAGGTCCAAGGATCTGGAACGGACCAAGGACTTATACCAAGGTACCACTGTATTAGGTGATTTCCAACCCCTTAACCCTGATTCTTGATGTCTCAAATTCAGACAAACTAGGTAAAGCTAAACCAGGGTGCTAATATATATGTTTCATAAGGCTGGATCTTCCTGAGTGTCTGAGATTTAAAAGCTGAATGATGGTAAATTATTGACCCACAACCGACATACGGATGATTCCTAAATACGAATGAGGCTTCCCTGCTTGTTTGTGTGCAGGACAGAGGCTTGATAGTGGGGGAGGGGCAGTTCGCTTGATTTAAAAAACTCATGTTCCCTGCTGATAGGAGATCTCCGATTCAGCAGGGGATGTATTAGACCTTTTAGAGAGTCCACTGCCTCCACACAGAAAATAAGGGTTCTTCTCTGCAGAACTCATGCAGGTAGCAGACTTTCATATACAGACTGTGGTTTTGGAGGCTTTAACTCTTTGCACACCATTTTGCATGACAGCAAAGTAAATCAAGGCAGCTTTTCTGCATTTTGCATTTATATGCATGCATTTTAGCAGTGCGGTATTCAAAAGCAAAAGGAAGCATATTAGGAATGGCACTTCTTTCCTCCCCATTTTCCATGGGCTTTGCACCTTAATTACACATTCCTACAGTGTCTCTCTAAACTCTGTATGAGGATTTATATTCTATCTACTGATTGTAACAAGACATTTTTTCCTGAATAAATTTAATGTATTTATCAGTGACTTGAAATAGGCTGTAGTTCAAAGTAAGCACAGCAGCCATAAGCTTCCTCAACATGCTTGCCTTGCATTTTCTAAAACTATTGGGTAATATGACATTTGTTTATTTGCTCAAATGTTTTCCAAAAACGTATTGTTTAGAAGCATCTTCCTCAAAACAATTATTTATGCCTAGTTACGCAACGTCATTTCATGAATATGATTTACAACAACTGAAGAGGAAAGTGGGAAGTCATCAGTCTGCCTGAAGTGGTATCAATAAGTCACTTTATAGAAGATGCCTGCGGCCTTATAGAGACGCTGTCACCTAACCATTGACTTTTGTCCATTAAAAGTAAAGAGATTGTTTTATGAGGCCAACTTATAATCAATCGTTACCATTCCATGCTTTGGGCACAGGGAGCAGACAAGCTTCTCCCAGGAGCAGCACTCTGGCCCAGGGGCCAATTACAGGTCATCCCCGGGTTACATATGAGATAGGGACTGTAGGTTTGTCCTTAAGTTGAATTTGTATGTAAGTCAAAAAAGGTACATTATTTTATTAAATGCTATTAGGGCAGATGTTTGTCTCAACATATTAAGTGTAAGTAAGTGGTGTAAGTTACTGTATAAATTCCTCACTGTGAGATAATCACAAACAAAGCAAAAAAGCAAAAACAAAATGTATGACGTCTAGACATTCATTAATTTCTGGAGCAATCTGTGCTTTGATATGCAAAAAGAAACAACTGGAGAGTTTTTCTTTGTCAATAAAGAGTTACAAGAGGCTGCAGAAATCATGCGAACTGCCCCTCCCCCATTATCAAGCCTCTGTCCTGCACACAAACTAGCAGGGAAGCCCCATTCATATATAGGAATCATCCGTATGTTGGATGTCCTTAACTCAGGGACTACCTGTATAGGGCAGAGACAATATCACTAGATAAGCGAAGTGACATCTTTAACCCCATGTAAGCTTTAACACCATTGAACATTGCGTTGATATAGGGTTTTGACTCTCAGGACAACAGACTACCAAAGAAATGGTGTAAAAAACTATGTTGGGGGTTGGTTAGTAAGGGCTACATTACTTCACCCTCAAATTATAGAATTACGGTGTGAGGAAGTAAGGCTACCAATGGGGAATGACATGTTCAACCCCATGTAAGCTTTGATACCAATCAACATGGAGCAGTCCAAGAAAATTAGACTGTCTTGAAAGTAATGTGAATAAATAAGTTGGGTTGAATTATTAGGGGACTATATCCTAAAATCTTAGAGTTAGATGGGATGGAAGACTACTAATAGGGAGTGACACTTTCAATCCCATGTAAGTTTTGAAACCCTTCTTAATGTAGCATATATAAAATGGTGACACCCCAAACAACAGACTGGCAGGGCCATTGTGGGAAAAGTTTGGAAGAAATTGGTTTGTGAATGGGCTAGCATCTAACAAATTTACCTTAGCTTTACATGAATAAGATTAATATTATTATTATTATTATTATTAATATTAATAAACAAGAATAATTTATTATTGTTATTTATTTAGGACCCTGCCCCGAAGAGCTTACAATCTAAGAAGTGGGGAAAGTATCACACAATAGGAGGGGTGGATTATGGAATGGTAGGTAGTGTAGTAATAGTAAGGGTTTAGGAGAAAGAAGAAGATGGGTAGGCAAGTTTGAAAAGATGGGTTTGAGTGCTTTTTTAAATGAGCAGAAAGTAGGAGCAAGCCGAATAAGACGCGGAAGACCATTCCAGAGAGTTGGGGCAGCTCTAGAAAAGTCTTGGAGCCGTGTGTGTGACGAGGTCACATCACAGAACTATAGTGTAAGGAAAGGTTCCTGATAAATAATTAGTGCAGATCATTTCTATCTATAAATCAGACCTGCTCACACCGAAAAAATTGATTGGCCCCCACTTTTGTAATCAATGGCTATGATCATCATATGATATCATCATATGAACATATGAGTTATACAGAATCCATACACAGAATAAAGCTTATTGATAAGGAAGTGTTCTGAAATGTTCTCTCTATATTCTCATATATTATTTTAGGATCCTGAATGTCAGCAGTTTTTTTTAAAGATTGAACAGCTGACATATAGGAAAAAAATGTTAAATTGGTCTAAATATGTTTGAATAAATGTTCATGTACTAAATGGAAGAAACTTGGTGAAATTAGAGGAAGAGTGAAATGCTATATAACAAACTATCATATTTACTCCTATCACTGATTATTGAAGTTGTATTTTTAAAATGCCCTGCAATATTTAAAATAAAATTAGCAGCTCTATCTGCAATGTTTCCATATCAATGCACTGCAATCCCAGACAATGCAATTGTCCTGACAATTGTCCTGTTCCAGATAAAATGACACCCGGCTTGATTCTCACTCAATTCCTGGGAGCCCATGGATGCATCATCAAGCTGCCTTAGACCTAAGAAGAGTGCTGCAGTGAATGGCAATAACAGGGCATCATTCTGCCACATTTACTACTCTACACTTCTGCAGGAACAAGAGATGGAAGAAGACCCATCATGTCATGCATCTGGACTAAAGTCATCTGGAATAAAACTATGAAGCCATCCAAAAGTTGTAGGAGTGGATGGATTACCAAGAAATGAGGATGAGGGGGGAATATTCCCTCCTGGAGCAGAATTTAAAGTTTTTGTACAATAAAATATAGCAAAGGCTTGAGATCGTTGGATAGCATTTAGAAAGTAGAAAAAGGACAGCCTTAAATTCTTATGACGGACGCCAGATGCATGCAGAACTCCAGGTTGAAGATGTAGTTGCACCCAACCTCATCCCTTTCTGGGCACAATCCATATTCCATATTAATTTTTTTAAATATATAAAACATTAACCGGAAAAAATATGATTTGTGACTTCAGTAAGCCCAGCTAAACTCTTTATGATGTTCTTGGTCGGATAGGAAGTTACTGCAAAGATGTTTTACAATGTGCATGCACCTTATAGGACTACAGGTGGTCTTTTCCCTGATCGGTCACCTTTTCAAGGATGGTCAAGATGTATTTGCTTCGTTGCATTAGAAAAATTAGGAGACCACTGCAAACTCTTGCTATTTTCAGACTGGCCATGAGGTTGGTGTTACCACTTTTTCATGCTAGTGACCCCCTGCTACAGTGTAGCATCTCCCCACAGCAGCCCCATGGAGAATAAATGGGGCTGTCAATGGGCATTTGTCAAATATGCAGACATGGGTTCTTTACAGATCGTGGTTGTGGTGTAAGTGGCTGGGAGCCACATTGGATCACTCGATCTCAAGGCAGGGCTGATCCCGACTGATAAATTGCAGTAACATTGTTCTCATTGGAGCTTAACCTATATAGGAAACATAAACCAATAAAGAAAAGATCACCAAAACCGGGCTTCACAACTATCTGAACCTTTTTGGAGAACCCCCAAGGAGCATTTGCTATGTCAAAGAAATGGTTGTTTTTCTGAAGTTACAATTAAATGATAAGTTTTTCTGGTCAGTTTAGATTCAAGTAATGCTATATGAAAGTTTTATGTTTTAGGAATCCATATTTTCCAGATATCTGCCTACAATTAGAGGGTTTATGTTTTAATATTCCAAGCATCTGCTGTTTAGATACATCACTAAAGCAAATTGCTGTTTGATAGCAGTGCATCATTTTGCATCTGATGTGTTAAATTTACTGTAAAATTGCTTGCTTAACAAATATACTACATCTTGAACAGACATGTATCAAGAGAGGACGAAGCCTTTATAGATATTGTTGTATGAATAGCAGAATGAGACCATTGCACAATTCATTACTGCACTTTAGCTAATCAAGTCCTAGATGATTGAGACCAAGGCTGGCTTGAGGAAACATGGAAAATAAATTGTCATACCGCAAAGTCAGTTAATGTGTTATGTGTTTGTATTGCAGTGACATTCATTAGGAACTCCAATGCTTGGATAAGGCTCATTTCCATCAGCAGCATTGTCCAACACAAGAAAATCACAGGGTACATTATGTCTTATGATTCCAGTTCACAACACATAGCCAATATTATATGAGACTTAATGGCATGCACTGCAAAGTTTAAGATAAGTTAAAGTGTTTTGGAGCAGATTTGTTCATCCCTGGTGAGGATAAGTCATTAACTAGGCCATCAGCAGTCTTGATATATTCAAATATGGCAGATTAATCCCCACCGGAAATCCAGACCACAAGTATATCAGGCAGATCCACTGTGATTTTGGATTTCATTAACCTCCCCAGCACAAACCCCGAGTGTAAAAAAAAACTGCCGAAAGCAGTAACCCTGAGCCACAATCGGGGTAGCTAAAAAAAATTAAAAAATAAACATTTACCAGGTCTAATCGGCATCTTCCAGTTTCCAGCCATCCTCTGGCCGCATCATCTTCGCATCACCTGTATTTTTATGTCTAAAAGCTGTGCATTGTCTTTCAAGAAAATTTATTTTAGAGTATAAAAAAAAAGAAATAGTATGAGTATAATAAAGTTTGAAACACAAAATCATGTCAAAGTTTATTATTACATTTAGTGATATATATTTTTTATTTATTTAATTTATTATTTTGACATGATTTTGTGTTTCAAACTTTATTATAAATCCAGACAGAACTGAACCACCCAGGAGGTTAACCTGAGAAGGCTTAATGTCAATGTGCCATGACATCAGGACGTACATGACTTTTACATTTTTGCACCTTCATCTCAGCACAGAAAGTGCAAAGAAATCCAGGATAATGCCTGAACAAAGGTATCTGCATGCTTTTGGAGGTAAAAGCATTGTCAGGTGGAATACTAGGATCTCCACAAGTGTTAAAAATCTACATTACTTTGTCTACAAATACCTAATATACCAAATATGTTTGATGCTAGGTCTGTGGCCAGTGTCTCACTCATCTGTTCCCTCTTGCATAGTTCTACACTTATTTAATGGACTTACATCATCTTTTAGCCATGCTGCAGGCAATGATGCAATGTTACAAAATTACAGGGTAATTCAGCGGATACACAAAGAGGAAATCAGTCTGTAGATCAAAGTCATAGGACATCCAAAAGTGTGTAAGCTGTGCTAGAATAAAATTATATGCAGACTGTTCATTCCACGGGTAAAATCCAGTGTATTCCAAGAAACTTAACTATTGTGATGTATAGAAAAAATATGATTTTTGTACTCTATAGATCTATAAAACATAGATAGATAGATAGATAGATAGATAGATAGATAGATAGATAGATAGATAGATAAAAGATAAAAAGAAAGACAAAAAAGGAAAGGAAAGAAAAGAAAGACAAGAAAGAAAAGAAAAAAAGGAAAGAAAAGATAAAAAGAAAGACAAAAAATGGAAAGGTAAGAAAAGAAAGAAAGAAAGAAAGAAAGACAACTGTCCAGTACAGTAGTAGTACTACTAGGCGTGAATAGGCATACAATATATTGTGTGAACAATCTCATTTTAGTAAATCAGGTGCACTCTATCAGGGGAATTCTCTGGTCCTGCACATGGTTTGGGATCAGTCTCCCTGGATGTTTGACATCGGTGATCATCTAGTGGCGGGGTGTCTGATTTTTCGAGAATCTGAATTTCTTCTCATCAGACTTGAGCTGTACTGTTATTGAACAAATCAGTGTGTTAACTCTTTCCCAATCTCTGTGAAATATTCACTGCAGCTGGACCCGCAGGCCAATAATGGTACTTTAATGAGTCAGACAGGAGATCAGTCAGATACAGATGCCTGACAAATTGGGAGATAACGATGTGATGAAAAATTTGTGTTTCTTCTCTGACATCTGTCACTGGGGCTACTGGGGAACCTGGAAGTAAATCTTGCACTCATTACAGATTATTAGAAAGAGTCTCTGTTCTCTAAATTTCCATGCTGCGCCATTGGAACAAGCCAGCAGGGAAATGTAATCCCTTAATGCACTCTAATTGCATGTACAGTGTCAAATGAATGCATAATAATATAACACTCCTTCTCACTTTCTTGGAGTAGGTTATTTCAGGACTACATTCATATTATACTTCAACCTAATAAACACAGCAAGGTTATTATTTCTTTAGCCTTAAGATGTTAGTCCAGTAAAAAATATATTTAGGTAGATATTTTAGGTGCAGGTGGTGGATTGAGACCACCCCAGCCTTTCTAAATGCCTTGGAGGCTAAAGCAGTAGACTCTCCCTGCTATATTTCCATCTAGGATAATGTCAGGAAAAAGATGTTGCATTTTTATCTCAATGTTATCAAAAATTTTTATTTTCCTCAACACATACCCACATACCAAACTTGCTTCTACTAACGCGTTTCACTCCAATAGGCTTTGTAATCAATGCTGATCTCAGTGTGGAAGAAACCCTGCATTTCAAGGGTTATATATACAATAAGTGTTTTATATATATATCTATCTATATATATATATATATATATATATATTTATATAAATATAAATATATATATATACATATAATACTCACTTTTGTCTATGCTACACTTACCTTAGCCCAGTTCTCCAAGAGCCGTTGCTCTTCTTCACCCTCTGACACTTTGATTTGCAGTTGGCCTTTAGCATTCTCTCTTACATTACAGGACTGCTGGTCCTGCATGTTACATGATAATGTTGGAGTCCTTACAACCAATGGTGTGGTAAAGAGAATGGGGGGGGATCAGTTGTTTAACTGGGAGGATGCCTACACAAAAAACAAGCATCTAACCCTTTGCATTGAGAGTTGGGAGGAGTCTCACTGCAAGATTTATTTTATATTTTTACTAAAGTTCAGCTTAAGACTATGTTCACACTCACAGAACTCCCAAAAAAGCTTATTAGTGTCAAAAGTTTGAAAAAGGAATTGTATGTTTGGAGCTTCTCTTGAAGGCAAAATTTTCTTTAGAATGTTACCACAAAGTACTGCCTTGCTTGCTATAACATTTATTATTTTCTTTACTGTATTTTTTGTCCCTTCCAGATTGGGTGCCATTGTACTCTAGGAGCTCAACTTCTCTGTCTCTGGAAGTATCGCTTGCTGATGGAATTAAGCCCCACCCACCTGCTGTAACACTATCCAATCATTGCAGCAACCAAAAGGAGAGTTCCCCCCAGACCATTACTTCTCAACCAGCGCCCCATGGAACCCTAGGGTTCCTCTAGGAGTTGGTCGGGGTTCCTTGATTTTTTTTGCTGTCTGTAAGGGTGACATTCTTCCTTTTGGCCAGCAATGTTAGAGGCATTTTGCCCACTGACTGTCATGCTAATTTACTGTGAGCTGTGTATATAGTATTTATAGCATGGTACCCTGAAGTTATTTCAAGGGTTCGTCCATGTTAAAAAGGTCAAGAAACACTGCCCTAGACAGTAAAATGATAAAAGGTGAGAAGAAAGTCATTAGGATCTAAATCAATAAACTCCCCTTGCCATATTTCCTAACTGTGCACCTAGTAAAACGCGTACAGGAAAAAGATGTCACATTTCAATCTCAATCATATCAAACAGTTTTATAATGCTCAGCACATCTCAAACAGGCTTCTCCTGGTAACGCGTTTCACTCTAATGAGATCTATGATTAAAGCTGATCTCCAGGTAAAATACAAATTTCTACCTGTACAGGAAAAAGATGTCAGAAGAGTGTTTGTAGGGTAATTTAAGATACCTTGATGGGTTTATTCTACAGCTGTTCACATGTAGTTTCAATCCGATGTGTGGTGTGGTGGTTCAACAGGAACTAAAAAGTGCCCCCCCTCAATAAACCAGTGCATAGCACAGATATTTAAAAAACTGTTTTTTTAAATATCTGTGAAACACTTGTTATTTTATATGGTTACGTATAATTTCAGTTTTATCATCCCTAGTCACTTTATTAGGATTTTTGCTTGCCAAGCACAAACTGACAATTTAAATACATCTTAATATACACTTTGATTTAAACTTTGGAATTTCTCCACACTAATAAAATTCCAAAAGGGTTCTTGGGGAATTTTACTGCTTTCTTAATAATCTAATTTTCTTTTGCTATCTGATTAGATCCAACATCTGAAATGAAGAATTTTAGTGTGCCCAAGTGAGGTAATTAGTGGACTAATAAGACTTGGAGTACCGTATTGGAACCATTGCATATGTAAGAGTACATCGGGACAAATAGAGCTATGTTAATTACTATAACATATTTGTGACTTGCTAAAATGTGAGGTTCTGAGGCTGGGTGATTGGTGCCGATAGTTTTTGGTATTGAGAGCAATGCCCCACATATTATGCTCTATAACCCCAGCCCTTGCACAAACCCTGCAAGGGTAAACTAAAAGCCTAACTCTGGTGCTCCAGGCTCCCCCTTCCCAATGGTCTCCCTTTTTATTGAAGGCCACCACAACTGGTTTAAAAATTTCTAATATTAAGATTTATTTGCTTTTTTACTTACTTTTTCTAGATACCTACTTTTTCTAGTCTTACACCAAACACTTAGGGTGATATCTGCTCTGTTCCCCCCAATATTACATTGTGGGATAAGAGAATCACATTAATGTCCCTCAGGGGCTGGACTATTAAGCTATGCACTTCAAGTCACCAATCATTCAGTATAGAAAACTAAGGACATCTAGTTGATGAAAGGAATTATTGCATTAGTTGCTCTTTTTCTTCCAAAGTCACTTTTGTCCCTAAATTGCTAAAAATTGTACTACCGGTATTTAGCATAAGGGAAAAAGTGGTTGTGACTTAAGATATGAACCAGTCATATTTGCAAATTAAATATTCATGTTCTGTGTAACTGGTGGAGATGGCAGGTTGTGTCTTTTGCCTCTGTAGCTCCCCTTTAAGTGGGGAAGGGATGGTGCCCTGAGCCTCTAGACTAGTCGGGGTTTGCAGTGCCTAGCTGTAATAAAGGAGTTCTAGTTTTCTTTGTGAGTGATTGCTTGGCCTTCTCCTGTCATTAGGTTGGATGCCTGATTTTGGTTGATAGAGGAACCATTCACAAACTGTAGGTATTTGTCTTTTACGAAATTAATGGAGTAAGACACCCAATGAGGCAGGGCTAACGTCTGGAGAGCAAGAGATTTGGGGGTAGTCCTGAAGATGGAATATTGGAGATTTCTGTGGGGCTAAATGGCCCTGCATACATTTTGGACCATTTCTAACAACAGGCAATGCAATTGGGAATATCCTTCTTCTCATTCTATAAAACCTTTTGAGGTAGGAAACCCAACCAAGCATGCTAAATATGCAAGGAGCCAGCAAGTACTGGAGAACCAGGACTGTCATGTAGGGATTGACCACTCCAGTGGCAGCTTCTTTAGATGAATCAAGAAGAGAGAGTAAATTTAGCGTGTTAGTGTTAGAGCTAACTTTTACCTAGGAAAGTACTTGGGGTGGGGGGCTTTGAATTATCGGTGTGCATAGCCTAAAGTCCTCTGGATTGTGAGCTGCATTAGTCTATTATAATTTGCACCCTTTTTCTCTTTCCTGCCCAGTGATGGATGTGGCCACCAACTGACTTGGGGCTCCTGAGGGGCCAATGTTGGCTAGGTAGGCACCAGGGTCCCCATGCAGAAGCAAACTTTGCACCTCCCTATGTCCTCCTCTGCTCCTGGATATGCCATTATTTCCTTACACCTAGGTAAGATTGTGCCGGAGAGTTCATTTGTGCCCAACCTGATGAAGGAACCGACATATATTCAGCCACTCCTTCCATACTTTGTGCTAATTTACTCCGGAATTACTGAAGTTTTTCCATGTACTACATTTGAATTGTGGAAATTTTCTTTGAATTTTACTTTAACCTGAACATCATCCTTAGTTCCATATTGTCTTCTGCTCACCCAAACCACAACCCGCCAGGTTATTACATGCAGTGGTGGGGATCTGAGCAATACCAAAGACAGCTCCATATTTCATGGCCTTTAATGAGATAATGCTTCAGACTCGATCATGTCAGAGCAGGCAGGACAGTGAAGTATGTCTCAAGCAATGGTAATTATCCTGAAATTTCACAGGAACAAGCCACTTAACTAGTCATCTGCAGAAGTTTAATTCAAGAACCTGTAAAATAATATATCCATCTTAAAAGCACACCTGACATTCCTAAATATAACTGGGCATGCTTCACATTCACAGCTGGACTGCATTGCGTCTGTTTTATGACAGTTTTTCATTAGAGCAATATTACCATTGCAAAATGACTATAGTCAGATCACTTAAGGAAAACTTCTACTATTATAAAATCTCTTATGTTAAAGCTGAAATTTAATTTTTTGATGTTTTGTTTTCCCTGGTTTCCCGCTTACCTCAAAATCAACATGCTAATAACCAGAGAAAGCAAAGTATCAAGAAATTAAGCAAGGTGGCTCAGTGGTTAGCACTCTGGTCTTTGCAGCGCTCCAGGTTTGAATCTTTGTCAGGACACTATGTGCATGGAGATTGCAGGTTCTCTTCATGTTTGCATGGATTTCCACTGGGTACTCCAGTTTCCTCTCACATCCCAAAAACATGCAGCTAGATTGTCTACCCCCCAAGATGTGTAATAACATATGACTATAGTAGGGACATTAGATTGTGAGCCCCTTTGAGGGACAGCTAGTGACATGACTATGGACTTTTCTAAGGCTGGCGAGGATACACTTTCATCAGTGAAGCTGGGTGAAACAGCAAACCTTACTCCATGTAATGCATGTAGAACATGGCTGGTGTGAGGGGCCTATACATAGCTTCCTTTAAAGTATCACAGCACCCTACTTCTTGCAGACCAACCTAGGTAATACTCACAAATAATGATGAACCTCCAAAACCAAAAGAAAACTAATTCAATAAATGGGGAAGCCCAGGGAGAATCGTATCAGCTTCCCATTTCTCTCTAAGTATGAAAAGAGCAGGGGGGAAGTTGTAGTTCAGTACAAGAGAGCAGCCTAGAGTGACAACTTTGCTCCTCCAGCATATCAATTGAATAATCTCTTCCTTAGAGCCATTTCAGCCAAGTGGTGAACTACAGCATTCTTGTGCATGCTCAACCATGGTCCAAGTGCTCCCATTATAATAAATGGAGGTAGTTTGGAACCATTTTTTGGACACGGCTGTGGCAGATCATGGCACGGGTCCAGAAAGCGACATGTTGCTTTTGGCCACACAGTTGCTTTGAAAGAACCCAAAGCAACCTCCAGTGCAGATTGCTGTGCCCAAGAGCAGCCAATGGTACAGTTTTTCACTGCAAGTATGAAATAAGTCTAAAACTAGAAGTACATTACTAACAAGATGAACAGGTAAAAATAAAAGATCATGAGAAAAAGAAGACATATTGGGCGTATAATAATCTTGTTGGGAGGAATAAATAGAATTCTTGTGCAGAAATAAATGAAATTTTGTTATTGGCGTTGTCCAAATCTGACCCCTAACCCGAAAGCCCTGGCATCTGGCCACGTGGTTTCTGTTGTAGTTCAAAATTCCAAATCCTTTCCTTTAGCAGCATTGACATCAACATTTGAATGAGGGGCAGCACCAGAAGGAGCAAAAGGTGTCATTTTCTATAAGAAAAGTACATGCCATCCAGTCTGGAACATCCCCCATCTGCTAAATTGATAATAAATGAATAGCAGCCCTCCAGTAGTTACACCCTCTCCTCTCCTGTCAGTGTGATCACTGTCAGCACACTAGTGTTGCACCAGAACCTGATTGTCTCCTAGGGCTGCTCTGTCCTCAATGTAGTTGAGGCAATACAGAGGATCACAGGAGCCTGTTGTCAAGACAGCTTTAGGAACTGAATCTAGCTGCTTTACAATAATGCATTATTTGTTTTAATGAATATATAACATAACTATGAATATAACTTAACTTTGTTAATTAGTGTTTTTTAATGTGTTAAAATCTCAACTTGAGAGTTACAGATAGGCTGATGTGTGCATTATCTCCACACCATAAATCATGTTTGTTCCCTGGATGCCCCAGCAAGTATTACAGACTTCCACTTGTAATAGTTCTGCAGATTTTAACAAGTGTGTGTGGGATTTTCAGAGTTTGGCACTTTCCCACACATTTTATAACACCCATATGTTATTCCAAACTGTTCTGTGAATTTCAAGCTCAGAGTCGCACCTACAGAGTGACAAACACATACTGAAGGGGATTTAAGAGAACAGAACATCGCAGCAGATTACTTTTAAATTGAAGGATATTGTACAGTAATGTTTGATTTATGCATTTATATAGGGTGTCTATTGTCATGTCACTAAGGCAGCGGTAAGGTTGCGGTGTGGTTAAGGCTTCCTCGTGTCAGTGAACGGCTACCTCGGGGGAGAGGCTACTTGTAGCTTCTACCTACATCAACTCCGTTGAGAATGAATGGGGAAGCAGTGAGCAGTTCAGTACCACTCATTGCCACCTGCCATCCAATGTGCATAGGCTGGTTCTTTAAAAACTAACACTGCAATGGAAGTGACTGAGTGCCCGGCAAGGTGGCAGAAACTAGGACCTGCTCGGGATCCCTTGACCTTGCAGTGTCACTCAAAATCAATATTCTAACGCCAGTTTGAGGGGAATCCAATGTGTTTTTTGGGATGAAATTAGAGACCCAGAAGGAAACCCATACAAGGAGAACATACCAATTCTATTCTGATGATGTCCTAAGGTTTAAATCTGGGACCCTGCTGCAGCAAGGCCAGAGTGAGTGCCACCAATGAACATGCTTGCGCTTGATCAGATACCCCTCTTACATAAAGTGCGTGGTCTCTACCCTGTTGCAGAAACCACATTTTCTTGTGAATTTTGAGTTTACCATTCCAGGTGCACCAAAACAAAAGCTATGCAAAATCTTACAGTCTGATTCCTTGACAAGCAGCCAATGCCTAAGCAAAAATGCCAGTCTGCTTTCTAAATTTCTTATTTGCTCCTTGTGGTCTATACTTATTAAATTCATCACCAGCTTTGTTCCTTGTTCTTTCATTTTTAAAAGATGATATTTCTACAAAGTCAACAATGCCTTGCAGAAAGGCTTGAAGTCCCACCGTAGCCACCCTACATGAATACTTCCATGTCAATCCCTACAGGCACACATACAGACTGGCAGAGTCACAACTGTCTCTTCATTGCCCGACTTTGTGCTGCAAGGTGGAAGCTGATCGAGCACTGGCAGGACAGCCATAGTTCAAAAAGAACCAACGTCTGCACATGAGACAGCTGGCGGCAGTGAGTGGTACTAGTACTGCAACCCCGATTCATTCTCTATGGGGCTACCGTATGTAGCGTCTCCATGACTGGCAGTGTTTCACGGAAGGATTAAACGCATCTCAACCTCACTGCAAGTGTTATTTAGCCCATAGTTTACAACTTTTTTTGCGTCCTGAAACCAATCGTCAAGAGCAAAAAGAAGTGCTTTGGGAAGTAAAACAGCTTTATATGTATTTCCTCCATGTAGCTGTTTGCCTGGAGTTCAGCAGTAATTCTAAACAAAAATTAGCAACTTTAGCAATTTTTTAAAAATATTTGTATTCAAAGACCTATCGCCATATAACAATATACAAAATAAGGTTACAATAATGAGCGGGAACAGAGTATATAAACATTCCATTAAACAGAATAAACATTTACAGTAATTTCAAGACTGATTATTCTCTATCCCCAAAGGGGATCATTTCTGGCATTTTTAAAGTATACCATGACATGTCTGTTGTAAAATACAGTCTAGCTCTTTTACCCCCCCATATAAATTTGCAATACATTTTATAAATTATTTTAGGGTCAGACTTTCTTATCACTAAGGGCAAAATCTGAAGGATATTTAGTAACATGGGAAAAACAATAACTTTTATTAGACTGATTGTTCCCAAATAGGAAAACGTTAAATTAAACCAGTTGCATAACTGTTTACTCATGTTTTAATTATCGATTCTATATTTTGTGCAAACAATTTCAAGGGGGTTTTAATAACTTGAACTCCTAGGTATGGTATCTTCTCCTTGCAAATAAATGGGTAACGTTCACTCTATGCTGGTCTCACATACTTTGTTAAATATAGAGCCTTGGATTTATCAAGGTTTATGTTATAACCAGACAAAAGACCATACTGAGCAATTTATTCCAATATGGAAACTGTGTATATGGTTAGATATGTACAGTAATAAGTAATCTAAAAAAGAACTCAATTTAAGAGCTTGTGAGCCCACTTTGATGCCCTCAAAATCTGGAAATGCTTTCAGAAATCTAAGGAGGGACAATATGGCATTTAGTAGTGGCCACTCAGTCTTGGCAAAAGCCTTTCTGCATCTAGACTGAATAACACAAAGAGTTTGGATGCCTTGTGGCTTGTACTGTGGCTATAATAGCAGCTCGAATCCCTAGTGAAGTGTTTTTTGCATACAAACCTCTGTTGGTGTTTGGTCAATATAGCAGGGAGGAAAGTCTGCAGTATATTTGCCATTAATTTAGGAACAATCTTATAGTCACAATATATTAGCGATATTTGTCTATAGGAGGCTAGTAAGTGTGGAAAACCTCCCCTGCTGTCATGGAGGTTCAACCTGTGGTCTACATAATTTGACATAAAACCTCCGTGAAAAAGTGACCGTGGCCATCCCAGCGAGTAGCCACTAGCCTTCCAGAAACACATCAAAATAATACTTTCAAAACAGCTAAAACATAATCCCCAATTAAAACTTCCAAGAAAACCACTAGTTTTCCAGTAAGAGATGTGTAAACACTAACTTGAATATCTGACGATGTTTCAGGAGGAGCTAGGGGAGAGGTTCAATGCCATCATTATGGTTGTCATGAGGAATTGGATGAGTTGATGTCCCCTGTAGGTTACCCGTATGCACATTAAGTGTAGGTTAGATCTCCTACTCCGGGTCTCTAGATTTTCCAGTTTAATTTCCATTGAAGTGAGTGGGGTATCTTGGGCAGAAAGTTTGGTGTTGGATTCCAGAAGTTGCTCCTCCCAGTCATTAACTCTTTGTTCCATTTCGACTATGTGTTGCGTGTTGGAGGAGATAATTGCAAGAGTTGATTCAATAGACTTTTAGAATCTTTCAAAATATAGTAATAAGATTTGGACACCTCTGACACCATATGCGTATGATCAAGCAGAGAGGGCGGAGGTTCTTCCCCTGGACCCTCTCTGTTCTGAAGTTCCATAGAGAGTGGAATTTGCGATAATGGAGGTGATGGAGAGGGAGGGGAGTCAAATTTTTTTGAAGGTTTACACTTTTGTTTTGTATTTTGTTTGTGAGCAGGAGAAGAATGCTGTTTGCCAACAAATGTATCCATGATAAGGTATAGATTCTGCCTCAATAAGCAAGAACTTTGGACAAAGGAGCTTTTCCCACTTAGAGAGCATGTGCACAAAGTTGTAAAATTAAAGTAGTAAAGAATCTTCATTATAGTCCCAAATTTAAGTAGGGGGTGACCTCCAGAACAGAACAGAGAGTTCTTATTTATAGAATCAACCACAGAAGCAGCCCTTATGATATCTATATGCCATCCACTTACTTACCAGTAGAATCGTCCCTGGTGATTTCCTCTCCGGGACAGGGGAAGAAAAGAAGAGAATAAAGTTTGTACATATGCTGGTCAGCAGAGATTCCAATGTGATTCTGTAAATATGATGGTGATACTTCCCCCACCTGTTATATTGTAAGCTCTTTGGGGCAGGGTCCTTTCCCCCTGTGTCACCGTCTGTATCTGTCTGTCATTTGCAACCCCTATTTAATATGCAGCGCTGTGTAATATGTTGGTGCTATATAAATACTGTTTGTCATTAATAGTATTAATAATATTATTAATATTTATTGAACATTTATTTGCTTTAATTTTTTTCTAGAAGACATTTTTACAATATTTGATACTCCATCATTACAATTTCAGTATATATGCACAAAGCTTTTTGATATAACAGCAATGAAGTTTTTCCCAGACATAGTTTGTGTATTTGTCAGCAACATCAAATATAGCTCATAACATTCACTGGAATCGGAAGCTTCCTGCACAAAATCATCTAATAACACTATTTATGTCTAATCTGAGAAATTGTCTTTATAGTTTTGTTCGCATCATTGTGCCAATCAAAGTACAAACTGGAATAAACTCGGAAAATAACATGTTATCTTCTATAAAAAGGAGGATTTGCATTTCTTATAATTATCAGTAATGTTTGCTTGCTTTTTCTAAAATTTTGTTTTATGTGGATAAAGTCCTAAGATAACGAACTTGAAATTTGTGTCTAGCAGAAAGGCCTCAATATGTAATGTTTAATATATGTATGGCTTTTCTCCTATCAAATTAAAGTCAAAAATCAAAGTCAGTAATTAACATTTTAAATCCAGAGGAAAACTCATCTCCCCTGGTTTGCTGGCACCAATATCTGTCTGTTTTCTAGACTTAGTATCTTTAGTCATCTTGACTGGCCAAGCTAGAAACATGTAGCTCCCACCCATGTGTACCATGAGTTAATGTATTCCAGGACCAAGGTACTCATGTGTACCTCCTACAGAAAGGAGCATGTAACCCTTACTCGTAAGGTAATATATTAGTTGCCGTCCCCAGAAGTAATCAGAAACAAATAAAAGAAAACAGAGGAGAGACTGGCGTTTTAACGGGGCAATTTTAAAATTTGTATTCAGCATATAGATTTGTATGCCATATTGTTTGTTGAGTGAAATATTAATTACAGTGATGGTTCATAGTACAGATAATACAAAGTTGGTTGTCCTACGTGAAACCACACATATACCTTCTGAACTATACAACAGCCACCTAAATAAATAATAATCAGTGAGAGTGCCAATGTCTCATCCTGACGCGTTTCGCCCATGGGCTTCCTTAGGGAATATGCAGAGACTGTTCATCTGTGTAGTAAAGCACAATAATAGTAAAGCAACAAATAATACAAAGTTGTGAAACCACATAGGAATATAGCTTTTTAACTATACAACAGCCACCTGACTAAATATTAATCAGTGAGAGTGCCAATGTCTCAATCCTGATGTGTTTCGCCCATGGGCTTCCTCAGGGAGTATGTAGAGACTGTTCGACTGTGTAGTACTTTACATTTAATTGTGCTTTACTACACAGTTGCTCGAACAATAAGGCATACAAATCTATATTCTGAATAAAAATTTGAAATTGGCCACATTAAAACCTCAGTCTCTCTTCTGTTCTCTTATATTGGTTACCTCCTACAGAAGACAGACAGGTAAATTTTATTTATTTCAGAAGTGAAGTATTATGTGGATTCTGCAATAAAGTGCCTGGCTGCTCCTGATTTGTAATTTTTTAGGTTTATTCCTAAATAAATACAATGCATTGTCACAGGGTGGAGGTCTTATGGTCCCATTGTTCCAATCTGCCCATGTATTAAAGCCAAGCAAAAACTCCAACGGAGAGAAAAGCCAAAAAGAGAACATGGAGAGAAAACCTAAATTGTGAATGCTTGATAGTAGATAAATATATTAATATAATAGTTTTTCCTCCTGCATGCCAGTAGTTTGTATAAATTGTAGAATAAAAGCCACACATGGAGCACAGTGTGCAATCAGAGCTCAGTGTGCAATGAAAGAAATGTACTGATGGTAAGAGTTAGTGCCAAATAGAGGGATAAGTAAACTTTTGTGTGCATGCTTCATCCTGTACACATGGGTCAACCATTGCCCAGCCAGTCAAGGTGGCAGAAGAAGAATTCTGATTCCAGAAAACGAAATGTAATTACCAATAGCTGGGAAGACTTGGGGCATTGCAGTTCTGGAAGTTTTGGGGAAGGAGTATTTAAAAGATACGATTGCCAATAATAAAATTTACCTTTTCTAGGTAAAATACCAGTTTTGTGGTCTCGTACCTAATAACAACACTGGCAATAAGTGCCATTTTTACCAGTCAGTGGTAGCCCTGGTTAATACTTGAACACAGTACATGCACAACATGACAACAGCTTTGGTGGGGCTTAAAAGTTTACTACCTCCTCAAAGAATAAAAATATTGAAAGTGCACTTATCCTTAGTGCACTTTTTTTCCCCCATCACAAGCAATGTTATACATTTATCCACATTGTCCAGTGGTCAGCATTGCATTCGTGCATGGCACTAACCAGCCGTTGGCTAAAATATGCAGAAATCTTCAATCTGTACATTGCATGTCGTAACCTGCTTTCACATCAGTGATGTAGTCCATCTCCCATTGACCCATTACGGAAAGGCTTCCCACTAAAGTAGAGGGAAGCCATGGAACATTATAGATCTATTCTATGGTCAAGATTTTGGAATAGGGGAATTGAGAAGGATATACGGATAAAGATGTACAGTACCTATCCCAGGCATGACCAAAGTCCGGCCCGGGGGCCAGTTGTGGCTGGTGTTCGGACAGGCCTGTGTTCAGACCATGTTTCCACCGGTCCGCAGCCTCTGTCATAAAATCAATTATATGTGGCCCGCCAGCAGTGTTGACCAAAGTATAAAATACATGCATACTGTTTTATATTTCATTAGAGTTGATCAACTGCATGCAATTATCGGCCCACTACTCGGCAGGCATAATCGGCAGGACAGGAGTTCCCATGTGAACACAGGAAATCCCCTACGTCATTATAGTGGGCACGTGCTGTGCAGGACCCGCACGGACCACGCCCACTCTGATTCCAAGAACACACTGACACCGGACTCTGTGTACAGGGAATCCCTTATGTCATCCTGATGGACGTGTGCTGTGCGGAGCCCCCGGGCAGACCACGCCCACACTAACCCTGGTTAGTGGTCGGCCCCCACACATTTTCACCTCACCAATTCTGGCCCTCTTTGCAAAAAGTTTGGACCCCCCTGACGGATATTATATCTAAAGGCTGATCTGCAGGAGACATGTACGGGCCAAAAGCTAGCCCAACAGCAATCAGAAGAAGCACATACAACAGGCTGACAACACAGCTGCTGATTGCAAGGCATTGTCTTTACACTTTCAGCCTGCAAGACTACATTCTGTGCCTGCAGCAAGAAACATGAAAACATATCCTCAACAATACTGTATATACTGTGGCTTTATTACCAAACATGCTAAAAATGTTTTGTATCACATAAACTTGTGCAAACATAAATCTGTGGGACACTACCAGAGGGCACATTTAAAAACCTGCATTCAAAAAAATATAGTAAAAAATATGTCATTTTAAGCATTTAGAAAATATGAAAATTGTGCCAAAAATTCTTCTCAAGGTAATTTTACAATAACAGCACAAAATTAATAGTTACAGAAAATGCACAACAGTTTCCTTTTAATCATTTTCTACAGACCCAGTATAGACTTGTTTATTTTGTAAGAAAAGCTTCCAATATTTTTGTCACGTATAACCTGCAATTTATCAGACACACCATGTCATTATGTCAACAGGTCAAAAAAAAGAAAAGAATACATCTAGCTGCTTGCTCTTAATTTGTCTTTGGAGAGATATTTTACTTTCTTAGCCATGCCTGTGAACTTCCATCTAATACTAATCTCCTTCTATATTTTATTTCTGTAAAACGTTTAGCAAACAAACAGCTCGCACTAAATGAGATATTTCCAAAGGGTGCAATCAACTCTTTTTCTGTATATTGCTTTTCATTGTGCATTGCTTCAAATTCTTGCAACTGTAATTTTTAAATTGCCAAGGGATAGTTCAGTGCCATGAGCTAAGGAGATATTAAAGTGGGGATATTACATAATTTACAGGGCAATATTCTCATCGGGGAAAGCTGTGTATGGGCTAGCAATGTTATTTTTCTTAATAGTGATTCTAAACTCCTTTTGATTGTTTGAAGGGCTGTGGGGACCTGGCTCAGTGGTTAAAGAGTACCTGTTTGAGCAGCATGTGATGGAAGCATTCTCATAAGCTACACTGGTGTATCTTAAAGTTGAACCTGCTAGATTGTAAGCTCTTCGGGGCAGGGTCCTCTCCTCCTGTATCACTGTCTGTATTAGTCTGTCATTTGCAATCCCTATTTAATGTACAGCGCTGCGTAATATGTTGGCGCTATATAAATCCTGTTTAATAATAATAATAATAATAATAATAACCAGTTTAAAATTAGCAAAATTCAACCTTTTTGGTCTTTATGTTCCAACTGGGGTGTAATGAATTCCCTGCTTGTCAATTATACTTGTATGGCTAGATGTGGACACCTGACCATCACACCACTAAATTATTGAATGTGGGTGTTTCCAGTATAAAGCCTTTTCCCTGGCTCCTCCTCAAGGAGTGGTGAGCTGGTGACCTAGTGGCCACTGTACTGCTTTGCTGCAAAGAGGTCACCTGGTTGTGGCCCCCAAGCTCTCCCTACTAGGAGGTGACAGGGATCAGATGACTTCAGTGTAGGAATTGCTATCAGACAGGAACACAGCAAGTCAAGGCGAGGTAGATGAACAAGCCAAGGTCAGAGCAGGCAGCACACAAAGTGAGACTAGGGCAAGCCGCAATCACAAGTAGAGTCAAGATCAACCCGCGGTCAAATCAAGCTAAACTTACAGAGTAGCAGGAAGTACACTGAGGATGCAGCAACCTATGAACTGGAGAGGTTCAAATAGGCCTAGCAGCCAATGACAGGACAAAATCGAACTCAGGAAACAATCGCTAATTGGCTGCAGTACATACTCAAGAATCCCATTAAGTTATGCACAGCCTCAGTTTCTGTGCAGGGAATGCTGAGAACGGTGGAAAGGAAGGCAGGCAATGCTGTAGGTTGGTAACATCTGGTAATGGTATTGGACATCAATCATTTTAGGCAATAGTAAGTTTTCAACCTTGTATTTGGATGGCCCTTTCCTGTTCTAGCTTGACTGTGCCCTGTGCTCAAAGTCAGCTCCATGAAGACTCAAATAGGCTGCACACAGCCTTGACCTCAACACCTTTGGGATGAACTGGAACGCCATGTCTTTTATTCAAACACCAGGACCTGACCTTATGAATACTATTTTGGCTTCCAAAATCTTGTGGAAGACCTTTCCATAAAAGTGAAGATTATTACATGAAAGGAAATGGGAGTCCATATCAACACCCACAGTTTTGGAATAGGTCCAACAAGCTTGAATAGAAGTGATTGTAGGGTGTCAACAAAATTTGGCCATATAGTATAGGTTATAGTGTGCCCTGGCTGTATTTATATTGAAATGTTGTTAAAGCATCATTAGGCATATCAAGATTATTGTTACCTTTCAAATCCTACTAATAATCCCTAAACTGAAAGCCCCTTCTGTGTCCACAGAAAGTTAAGGGAGGAAAGTTAGGATGTGCAGGGTTTTACAGCTTTTAGGGGACCCAGCTTATATCTAAAGGTATGTACACCCCCCTTATGTGTCATTTATTAACTCATATTAACAGTCTGGGATTTTTATCCTTGTGACAAGTTTACTTTTATAAATATACAATTATGAGACAACTGTTCATTAAATAAAGGTCTTATGAACTAGCACAATAGTCCTCACAACAAACTTGCACTGACAAAGAATTTGACCCAAAGAGCTGGAATATGTTGGCAGTTTTCCATGGTATCTTTTTATGAAGTTATTTTTCACATAATATTTTTTTTAATCTTAAAGTTTGAAACTAAAATGTTTGTGTATTTTGTCAAGGCATACGAAAAGGGTGTATTAACAATCCTTTTCTACACTTTTTACCTTCATACATGGGACATTATATTTCTTTTGGAACCAATTTCCTTCTCCAAAGCCCCATTTGACACAATGGCAGAAGGTACAGGGAGCTGAAATGTTGTGCATTTGGGGCCCCTACTTATTATTTGCAGAGGATCCTACTTTGCCTAAAACCATCCCTGCTGGCTAGAGTCTCTATTAATTAGTGCCCATAGACATCACAGGCTAATTGATGAGTATAGAACAAGAGACTGAACAATGAAAGCTCCACTCTCTTTTGTTCCCCATGAGAACATGGCACTGATAATACTCTGGTTCACCTTCCCTTCTCCAACATACTGTACAAATTGATTTGAACCTCACATGAACTTTATCCAATTTCACATTAGAGTTTGTATTTAGTATGTACTCAAAATCAGTTTGCACATTTTTTGTTGGTAATACTGAGCTCCTTCTGTGCTTCAAAATGATTTTCCAATCCCAATACTTGTATGGAGGGGAAAACTCTTTTGAAAGGAACAAAGCTTCAATTCCCTATATCCTTTGGTTCCAATGAAAATTCAAAGATGTGAGTTTCGTGACTTTCTGTTCTTGAAACAACGGTGAATCCCTCCAGAGGTAACACAGACAACAACAAAAAATCTACATAAGTTTTAAATGTTCAATATTGAATCCAAAACTCTTTGGAAACATTTTCCATTCCTAGCAGATGCTGAAGCCTCACAGCATTTGGACTAAATCTGCAAATCTGCATCTAAAGTCAATGAATGCCCTTAAAACCAAATATTCAGGAATTTTGTTGATGAGAACTTTCCATTGGCAAGATCAGTAAGAGCCCTTTTATTGGATTTTGTAAATGTGTGTTGCATTGAGAAAGTGTACATTTACCATTTTAGTTAGGCAGAGTATTCAAGTTAGAGACTTAGAAATGGTGTGTTAACAGGCCTTTTGAGGCCACTTACTTTCCCCTCTAAAGTCATGCTGCCATTGATTCCTCATTAGCATTGGAGATATTGAGGTCAGGGTCAGCAAGAAATCACTGCCCATCAGGGGAATTGGTTTGGCCACTTTGCTGTTCCTGGCAATATGTCACCTGCAGTGGAATATCTGCCTGAAATAGACTTACAGCACCCATACACAAGTTTGTACACATTTTTATTGTACCAGGAAGCCTCTATTCAAAACCAATATCTATATTTTGCAAGCATACAATTTTCATAATAGTGGAATTCTTTAGTGTGTATAGACATTAAAAAAAAAATTGCACAACCAAAAAAATAGCTTTAGACAAGCATTATCTTATGTCAATGGATGGCCTAAGTTTTTACCAAGCAGGAGAAAGCAATTATGCAAAACAGGATAACAAAACGTTACGCTAAAGCTATCTCAGCAAATAAATTGTCTTGGAAAGAGTATAAACCAGCATGAAATGTTCCTACAAGAGAAAAGCTGTGCATAAAGAGACAATTGAAACAACGGCTTTAAGCGAGCAGTAATCATATTAAGACTACCGTCTGAGCGATGGTCTGCTTGCGGCTACGTTTCTTTCTTATGTTCAAACTGTGACAATAATTGTGGAGAGTCGGTGAACTGAGATACATCAGATGACTTTTCTGTCCACATCCGTGGTGCTTTTCCTGTACTTAGATAATAATTAACATGGCACGTCAACAAAGGGTAAGGACGTGTCGAGCATTGTAACCCAAAAATTGTATTGTAATATTTTCCTATAACACGTAAAACAAGGGTAAGGACGTGTCAGGCATTTTAATGGAAAATTTGTTTTGTATGATTTTGTTAAAACAAAAATTTTAAAGTGAGTACAATAATATGAAAATAGAAGGCTATACTATTGCCAAACGATTTAAACACTTCCTAGCTCCCTGCTTGTCATGTTCTTCTTCTATGGTCATTTCTTGGTAAGCATTTGACTCATACCATGATGGTTGAGAAGACCAAATTCAATGGAATAATGCGTGTTTTAGGATAGTAATTTACTAGGAATTAACCTGGTCAAGCAGGCAACTAACATTTTATAAAGGCACTAAGGCTATCTTTTGTTTCTTTGTCATTTCTATGCAAAAAGACAGCTTTATCATATGACATTAACTTATCTTATAACCTTTCTTCTATCTTGCACAACCTTCAAGACCACAACACAAACAGATACTAGGTTAAACTGAACTGTAGAAATAAGTATATAAATTACAAAATTCAGAATACTGACCTGGTGTATATTGTTTAAAAAGATATGAAACAGAAAAATAAAAAGCAATGTATTAAAATAAAAGTCTGCTTAGTAATAGTCTTTTAAAGAGAATTTGGGCTTTGGTCCTAAGATTCATTTATCTGCACCCTCCAGCTATGTATACGCAGTTTCCTTTTTTGCCCCCCGCCCTATTGACCTTCCAAACTTGAAAGCCCTGTGTATGTTCCAAGTGAAAGTGGTTATTGCTTTCGTAGGGCTAAGGTCTACAATCCTGATCAGTTGCCCAGTACATTGTCATGGTGGAAAGAGTCAATTCCTCCCAATGCATGGAAGTGTTGGAAACTTTCATCTCTAACTCAAGAACTGGACACTGAAGACCAGTTGGAGGGGAACTTTTCTTTTTATAATGAACATTTTCAGATTCAGACTTCAGACTGGACACCTAAAACATACAGTTGGTGCAAAGGGTTCTCAAAGAAGCAAAGAATGGCCATGACTTCATGAAGTAGGCTTCATTCTCTAAAACAGTGTTTCCTGACCAGGGTTCCTCCAGGGGTAGCTAGGGGTTCTTGGAGCAATGAGCAATTTGTGCCTCTCATGTCAGTTTAACTGACACCAATGATCTTTTTTGCTATCTGTAAAGTTGGCATTCTTTTCACTGGCCAGCAATGTAAGAAGCATTCTTCATACTGAGCTTTACACTCATATACTGCAAGCTGTGCATGCAGTTATTATAGCAAGGGTTCACTAAGACCTGAAAGTTACAAAGGTCAAGAGAGGCTGTTCAACAATAATATAGTGCCAGGTGCCAGGTTTATAGTGCCCTACATCCTACAGATGTCCTAGGTCAGGTGTGTCAAACTCTGGCCCCGGGGGCTAAATCGGCCCCCAGTGTCCTTTTTTTTTGGCCCCCAAAGGAATCAAAATTATGAACCTCTCAGCAGGCCCGCCGCTGCATTAAAATAGCGCCACTACTACTTCAGTTTCTGGTATCACTCGCGTCTTTAGACCAGCGGGTTCTCTGTTTGTCTATGCGTGGTCCGGCATTGCACTGTTTTATAGACGCAAATAATGCCGGGAATTTTAGTAGCGGTGCTATTTCAATGAGTTCCAGCTCCGCATTGGCCACATCTGCCATTTCCAGCACTCCCCCTCAGCTGTACTTTACCTTGCTACTCCAAGACATGGACTTTAATAGTTAAATTTTCATAAAAGAAAATTGGTATTATTATTGTTAGTCCGTGCAAAAATGTTACCATTGAATTTTAACTCAGAAGGTCAGAAGGCTACGAATAGAGAAAGAGGCATAAGATTTTTTCATAAATATATTAAAAAAAAATCTTATGCCTCTTTCTCTATTATAGGCTTGTTCCATATTAAACAAATAAAAAAATTGTCAAGCAAAACCTCTTTGTTTCCATATGAAAAGATTTTATATCTAATGAGAAGGAAAAATTTCCTCAATTTTTTAAATAAATTTCAAGGTTGGCCCGCGACTTTGTCTAAGTTTTAATTTGGCCCTCTGTGTATATGAGTTTAACACCCCTGTCCTAGGTCTTACAAGAGGAATGATGCTCAGATGGGACATCTGATGGCAGGGAAAATCACTACTCGGTAAGCCCCTTAAGAAATGCCTGGAGTTCTGTTTTCAATGGAAACTGAATCTTTTATGGGCCATTTGTCAATGTCGATGTGGTCCTGCTGATGCACATACATTATTATAAAATCTAAATGCATGATATTCTTCTGTTAAAAAATAAATGTAAAATATTTTGAATAAACAGAAGTTGTTTTTCTTTACACCAACCTTTTTTTAGGGGAATGGCAATAGGTTATTTACACATTTTGCAATCCATCCAAAGTACACCATACAAATTCAAAAGCCAGCCGTACTTCCTTGTTCAGCAGTCCCAATACTAGGAAAGGTCTCTGCGCTTGCTGGAAGCAGATGTTGCTTGTAAATAACATCACGAATAACAGGAACAATGACAAGCTAAAATGATGAGGCATGTTTCATTCAAGGTCACAGGGTCATCCACCGAAAACTCAGAGTGCAAAGTTTGAAAGATACAATAATGTTAAATCACACAGCGGTTGCTTCCCCCAGTAGTGAGATAAATTACAAAATTCTGAATATTCCCTTATGCAGGTAAGGGAATCGTTCGAATTTGTACATATTTTGTGCAAGTTCAGGACTGAAATATAAAACTCTAAAAAATATTTACTTGTTTTGTCAAGAAAACAATACACATTTGGATACTTTATATTTATCACTTGCATGCAAAAGGTGGTGCACTCATGGCATTTTACACTTTTCCACGTTCCCACAAAATATTATAAATGTACCCTGTATTCAACCTTGTGTACACTATGCATTTCTATCAAATGCTGGTTTTTGATTTTAATTAATTGGCATTCAAACAAATGCTTTTTGAATGCAAGCTTTGCTCTCTGTTGGGAAGCAGTGGTTTCTATGTAGAGATCCAACACACCCCCATATTGAGTCAAAGCAGGAGCTCCAAAATTAGCAGAGAGCCAGAGATCATTGCAGAGGTACAGTCTACAATGGAGGACATGTAGGACCTTCATCTATGGTCCAGTTTCCTTCACAGGACTGGGTTCTAGGGGATCACTGATCCAGAGCCATAGAACTCCCACACCAGCTTGTCCCCAATTATCTTCTCAAGGCCATACTTCTTCTGTATGCTGAGAGGATCCCACCCTAGACAGCCAAATGTCTATAGTACACACAGGGTAATATGGACTCAAGAAAAAGGACTCCTGTTTTGAACCTGTTCAAAAAGTTAGAAGATTTGTGGTTTTAGTTAAGTAAAACTTTATTTTAGTTTTTTAATTTTTAGTTAAAGGGAGTATGGAAGGAGGCTAATTTTTGATGGGAGCTTAGCTTTAATGTTACCCCTAAACTCCTAGGTCTGACCACCTACTGTAGCAATTGTAAAAGGGTAACCTTATCCCAAAAATCTTTTTAGATTTTTGAATTTTTAAAAATTAATTTTTAAAAAGTTACAGGGCGCTTCCATCTATGTGACGAAGCCTAGGAACTCCTTTAGCGACATCTTTTTTGTTGTCACAGATTACTATCTGGGGATTTACACCCACTTCTGTGTCACACACCTTGCTGTCCCCTGCATCCAGCAGCAGCTTTGCCCAAGAATCCCATTTACTGGTTACTTCTTGGTCTGAATCTTGTGATTCAGCTAAGAGCTGCCCCTTTACCCCACAGGACTAGAATATTTTGTAGATATTTAACAGTGAACATTACCTGAGCTGCCTCCTCTCCAGCACTCCCTCTGGTGGTGGGTTCTGTTACCCGCTGGTCACATGATCTCCATGACCTTGGCAGATCTGACTACTCTTTTGCCATTTGCCTGTGTGTACAGGGGCTGCAACCTGGGCACTGTCCTCTAAAGTCTATCAACCCATACAGTGTGTACCCCGTACATGTCCCTGCCAAGCAGGCTGGTGACACCACGTATGCACCACCCTGCCTTTGACACTGTGACAAATGTAGTATATTTGCTATGTGCATCAGAGAGCTACCCTGAGAAGATCTGGTGATATTACTACTGTATTGTTCTCTATCCTGGTAAGACGAGACTGCCTTTACCAAAAAGGCCACCAGAATGCACAGACTCATTGCAGAATACAGCATGGTACATCAGTAATAGGAAAGAAATAAACTGCAGGAAGCCCATAGACAATATTGGAGACCACAAGACCATTGCACTGTTTTTTTGCATAGCTTATGCTGCTATGTCATCAGGAAATTATCAGCCCATATCCATGGGTGCTATTGGATGACACAGCAAGAACAGCAAGTCAATAAAATCTGGGATTTTGTCATTTAACATAATAGGTCTGCTTCAAAATATAATTTGTATTGGTCTGAGTGCTCTCAAATTGTGATGTCTCTAATATGACCTTGTTATAGGTATTTTTAGCATGTTTTTGATTGTACAGACAGCATGGTAAGGTTGAAGAATGCAAAAATATATACATTACTTGTTTACTATAATTGTAATAATTATAATAGGGACACCAAGAAGCAATAAACCCACCCAGCAGGATGCATTTTCTGTAATCATAACCCCTACCAAGGGAAATTATTCTGCTGATTGATGAGGAGGGGGAATTATTATCAGCACTTGAAATCAATCCATTGAATAGGGAAAATGTATCTAATGTATTCTCGAGAAAATGAATCAATAAATTAGATCATGGCATTATTACAAAAGTTTTGTTTTTTTTTCCTACGGTTTATACGGTTTATAAGTAATTCCTTTTTATTAGTTTTATTTAGTTTTATTACAATTTGTAGGGGGATTTTGTCCATTATCTGCCCAAGCTTTACTTTAAATTGTTTCTCATTGATGTTCTTGTCATTGCACTCATCTACAGCTATTAAGATGTTGTACTGTGCTGCTGGGTTCTAACTCTATTCATTTGGAGTACGTTATAATACAAGCAGCTAGAGCTGTATATTAGTTCTCAGCGTGAAGGTTTTGGTGCGGAAAACAAATTAATTCTAAACTGTTTAACAACCTGACTCATATTTAAGCAGGAATGTTTAAAGAGAAACAGTCCCTGAACATTCAAATATCTCCTGCCTCCGCTTCCCCTAGATCACCCATCCGTGCTCCTCATCATGAGTCCACCATGAGTATGCTTTAGTGTTGCAGTTTATACAGGTGGATGACAATGACCCACATCACCCAACATGACGGTATTTAGAACTGGTGATTGGATAAGCACTTTCACCTGCAGGGTATCCCATGCTCCTCTATACCTGAAAAACTAGCGAGTGTTTCGATGGTAGAAGGAGCACCGACGCATAAATATACCTTTCTGGGAACAGAGTGTGCAAAGTGTCCCTTTGATGGACAGTTAATCCAAAGCTATGGTGGGATGAGTGAGCCCATGCCTATGATAGTACAACAGTGAGATCACCCCATTTATCATCACAATTCCCAAATGTGTTCCTGTCCACATGGAAGTTTTAAGTTTGTTGATTCACCTCCAATTCCTCTGTACCCAAAAACCAAGGGAATGCTCCAGTCAAGCTGGGAGCCCTATTGGATGAGTGCTGGGAAAGGAGTGGGCAAAGTTTCTCTTTGATGACCAATTTATCCAAATCTAATGGAGTCTGGTGGGATGAGTGAGCCCATGTTTATGACAGTAAAACAGGAAGAGTCTTCTTCAGGAAGAGTTCTTATCATGATTTCCATCTTTGTTCCAGTCCATCTGGGAGTTTTAACCGTGCTGATTCACTTTTATGTGCCCCAGTTTCTCTTATTACATTCTAAATTTTATGAAATTAATGCAACTGAGAGAGTGAGAACTTTCATTTGTTAGCATGTCCAAAGCAGGTGTGCACACTTGGAAACTTACCTCTCTACTATGTCCCTCTAATGAGAGATATCAAACCAATCAGCTCACCCTCACACTTTTTAAAATTTGATTTTTAGGTAGTATTATATCCATGGTGTATGCCTGAGAAGTTGAGGATAGCCTCTCCAGACTTTCTGGTTGGGTGAACTTAGAAATGGAGATGGAGGTATGAGGGCATCAGAGGAGCATGAGTGCAGAAGAATAGGTGTAGTCACTAGTAGCCAAGGTTGGTAACTTGTTGGCAGAAGGAAGCACAAATTGGTAAACAGACTCCGGTCAGCAAAATGATAGCATGAAACCGCAGGACAGAAGGCAGAAGCAATGTCAGACAACATGCTGAGGTTAGTAACTTGCTGGTGGGTGCAGTACAAAGCAATGAGCTGGAGCAGGGTCAAGAACAAGTTGAGTTTAGATCAATTGTGAATGACAAGACAAGGGGTAGTTCAAAAAGCAGGTTAAAAGTCAAATCCAGGTCTCAATAGGTAATCCAAGATCACAGGTTAGGTCAGGCATAGGATAAACTGAGGACCACTCAGCAATAGTGAAATGGAATAGAGGCTTTTACAAAGCAAAGGTTAGTGTTGGGGTTATGGTTGGGGCAGCAGGGATGATTAGTGTGTGAGATACAAAAATGAGGGGTCAGGGTTCTAGGTGGGGGTAGTATGAGTGTTTCAGTTACAGGGAGGGTTAGCATAAGACTTCTTGTTGGAATTACAGGGTCGGTTACACCCCTTTTCTGCCTTCGGTCACTCACTGCCTGAAGCAAAGTTTTTCAAAAGAAGGAAAAGCAATAATTGGAATTAATGTTAGTTGTATAAAAGAAAAAAAAATTATTTATTTAGCGCCAACATATTACGCAGCTCTGTACATTAAATAGGGGTTGCAAATGACAGATAAATACAGACAGTGACACAGGAGGAGAGGACCCTGATCAGAAGAGCTTACAATCTAGGAGGTGGGGGAAGTAACATACAATAGGATGGGAGATATGTAGTGGCGGTAGGTGAGTATGAAAAGATGGGTTTTGAGTGCTCTTTTCAATGAGCATAAAGAAGGAGCAAGCTGAATAGAGTGAGGAAGACCATTCCAGATAGTAGGTCAATGGAGGAGCAGAGAAAGGGGCAGGGGGAGTATTTTTTTACCAGGTCAGAATGTAAGTGGGACAATAACTATGGAGGGATTTGAAGGCAAAGCACAAGAGCTTGAATTTGATTCTAAGGTGAAATGGAAGCCAGTGTAGAGAACTACAAAGAGATGTAGCGGAAGAGGAGCGGAGGGAAGGATGGATGAGTCTGGCTGCAGCATTCATAATAGATTGTAGAGGAGAGAGTCGGGTTAGTGGAATACCAGAGAGGAGGAGGTTACAGTAGTCCAGACGAGAAATGATAAGAGCATGTACAAGGAGTTTGGTGGTCTCAGGGGACAGGTAGGGGCGGATTTTGGAGATGTTGTGTAGGTGAAAGTGACAGGACCTGGAAATGTTCTGAATATGGGGGGTAAATGGAAGGGCAGAATCAAAGATGACACCAAGACAACGTGCCTGAGGGGAAGGCCGAATAACAGTGTTGTTAACAGTTAGATATATGTCAGGGGGAGATTTGGAAATTGAAGGGGGGGAAATGATGAGTTCTGTTTTATCCAGGTTGAGTTTCATAAATCTGTCAGACATGGGACCTTATCCAGGACGGAGGGAGACAAGTCAGAAAAATCCTCAGGCTGTATGATTTGTGAATATTGAAGAAAAGAAGAAGTCGGGGATATACCCGCTCCTTTGGTATGCAGTTTACAACAGTGCAGCCCAGAAATGCAGCTGTGGCTTTTATATTCCCAGCTGCTACAGCAGATTTCTCATGCTGAATTAAGGGACCTTCAGCTTAAAGAAGAGGGAGGTGGAACAGAATGAAATTGGGTAAGTTTGCTGTGGCTGCAGTTCAGATTTGAATAAACTTTCCTACCCTAAAATCAAAAACGTGAATTAAAAAAATATTTTTTTTTCATGCAAATTTTACCCAAGCAGTTTAGAAGATGAAACTGAGATTTCCTGCTTCAGCTACTAACAAGTAATCATATTGCCATCAGTTTTTTGTACCATTCTAAGAAGTGAGCTCCAACATCCTTATCCCCCACAGCCTTCCTATTTGTAGTGCAGGTGATCAATGCCAATCCCTGAAATCAAAGACAATTGACTTCTAAGCACACCCCATCTTTTTCTTTTTCATTTCTTCTATTAGGTTTTGTCAGACAATAAAACTGGACTACCACTGTTCAGCTGCATACAAAAACCAATACCGCAGTCTTTAGCATTGCCTTATAGCTCCAAGCCACTTAAAATGAGGAGCTGGGGTTCAGTTACACATGGGAAGAATTAACGCCCCCAGGAAAGCTTTTCCCACAACCAGCTGTCAGTTTAATAGGACGCTCTTTTCTGAATACTGCAGCAGTCATTTATTTGGCCTCTTGCTGAGGGAAGGTTTGCTCTCATTTAAATGCACAGGAGTGATCACTATGCATAAGGAGTAAATATTGTGGTGAGAAGCAGCGAGGGAACAATCCGAGTACAAGGCTGAGCTGCATCGCTGGGCAGAATGTCCCTGGGTGTGTGCAGAAAATATAGGCCTAAGAGGTCATCTGGTTGCCCCTGCACTTCAGACACAATGCAAAGTATCCCAGTGGTGAACCCAGCAAGGGACGCTATTGCTGGTCTAAGAACATCCAATGCAGATGCCCTAAAAAATATATACTTGTTGCTGTCACATGAACAGAGCTTCACTTAATTTACTAAACTAAGTAAATTAGCAAAATGAATATTCACTTTGCTAAGTGAACAGCCTAAACTCCTTTAGTGAATACGCCCCTAGTTTCTTCAGCTCTCCATAGTTCCTCCAGCACCATACAATGGGCCTGATTTATTAAAGCTATCTGAGATTAGAGAAGATAGACCAATATGGATGAACATATGGTGTGATCCAGCAAATCTGGAATTGATTATTATCTTTGCTATAAGTTGACAAATGCAATAAATCCTGAACAAGATCTATTCCAGGGTGGATCACCCAGGTTCACTCATTTTAGTCTATCTTCTCCAGTCATGGAAAGCTTTAATAAATCAGGCCCGGTTTTCCCCATCTAACTCAGGGTCTCCAACTCCCCTCTGTTGCCCCAACTATCCACAGTGTTATCAGCCCTCCACAGCACACTAGCTTCCCAAAGTGTCTCAGTCTTCCACAGTACCCCACATGCCCCCCAGCCACAAAGAGTGTTATTACCCCCACATCTCCTCTTGTCATTGCCTCCTGCAATGTTTTAAGTCACCCCCATAAATGTCCTTAGCTCCCTCAGCCATGTCACCCAGCTTCTCTAGGACCCTCATCCCCCCATAGTGTCTCTAAGTCTGCTTTAAGGTCCTACCAGAAACATTGGGCATTTTCCCTTCTGCGGACCAAGGATTACACCAGAGCCTTCTTCTTCCTCTGCTGATAAATATTGGTGCATTTCTCCCACTCTCCACCAGTATGGTGGTCCTCTACTGGGACATTCTGCTTCCCACAACTAACTCTGGGGCACTGTTCTTCCCGCCGACCACAAACACTGGGGTGTTCTTCCTCCTACTAACCTGCACTAAAAGGTTTTCTTCCAACCATTACCCATGAACACTGGCGTGTTCTCCCTCCCACTAATTACCAATTCTAAAAGAAATCTTCTCATCACTGACCACCAACAATGGGTTCTTCATGAAATTATACACATGGAGCCATTTGTATCAGTCCATGTCCAAAGAATTTCATTTAGATATGATCCCAAGTGGAAGCCAAATCCCAGCCTTCTGACACTCCAATACAAACTAAACCACGTCACTACTCATTAGGCTTCTATTTTTAAGGAACATTTCTAGGAGGTTAGGTTAAACAACCCCTGCGTCAAACCACTCCCTTCAACAAAAACCTTCTCCTTGCATTAAACATGTTTTAGGAATATTGTTATCCTGTAAAAAGCCACCCATAGATATCTATAAGCCCTATCTATAAGACTGCTACAGGTCACCTCCATCTTGGATGGTATGTCAGTGGCCCCACCAGACTTACAGCTGTCGCTCAATTGACATTCTATAGTATTCCTCTTCACATCTTCCCTACATTAAGGGTTAGGAAGAGTTATTGGAGGCTGGGCCAGCACAGACAGTTATTAGATACTCCTAGACATTGAAGAAGGGAGGCATATGCAATAAGACACTGACTCTCCAGGAGTGTATAGATGTTTTTAGTTCAGAGGCACATTACAAGACAATTCAAAAAATATTTATGGAAAGAAGAATCAGTAGTAGGCACTTACAATACTATATTAAGTTAGTGACAGGATCCCATTTAGGAAGCTTATCAATAAACAGTTGATTCAGTTTTCAATTTGTAACATTAGCACACTTTTCATGCTTTTGCCCCCGATTTCTTTAAACACCATTTTTTCCATTGTCCCCCCAAAGTTACACAAATATGTGCATTATATTTTAAGAACTGTAAAGATTGTTGTGAAAATAATGGTTCAGTGTCTGGGTTGAGTTTATAGCTCATAAAGCCAAACTGGTATTTTAGACCGAGTAACCGTAGATAATATTCTCCGAACGAGCTTGGAAACACAATGGCTATTTTCAGGGCAGGAAAAAAAAAGTCATAAAATGATACTGGAACAAAATCTAAGGGACACATTGCTATAAAAGCCTAATGAGTGGGCCTGGGTTGGAAAATATAGGAAGACCTGTGTGTAAATTGGTTATAAAAAGGCGAAAGGTTTTTATGACACATGGTGACTTCCTTAACAGTGGTTTTGTGAGGGAGTTAGTTCCTGTTTAGTGCTGGGATGGATTTGCTGCAGTGGGCAGAAACTTATCTGTCTTTGTGGATCTGCTCCCCATTCCTCATCATTAGAAGCACTGACCTCTAATTCAGGGGTCTCCCTAAGGTCCACACATCTCCTTGTTATATCCTGGACCAGTACAGCTCCCATAATATTCATTGTATGCCAAACATATAGATAGATAGATCAATAGATAGATAGATAGATAGATAGATAGATAGAGATAGAGGGATAGACATAGATAAATGGACACACAGCCAGTCAGTGAATGGAAGAATCAAAGGGAAGGATAAAAAAAAAATCTAAAATCTAAAAATCTGAAAATAATTTTGAAAAAAAGAGTCTCATAAATACATTTGATATGTAAATATACAAAGAGAGAGAAGAGAGAGCGGGATTTTTGAATGAATAGATAGAAAGTAGAAGGGATGATAATCTATGTTCTCATTCCCCAGAGAAAGAAAAATCTATGGATAGAAAGATAAATAGGCAGAAATAATAATCTATAAAGAGAGAGAAGGAGAGGATCTATATTTAGATAGATACATTTGATTGATGTACAAAGAGAGAGAAGGAATCTGTGAATAGACGGAGTTAGAATGATAGACAAAGAGAGGGGAGCAACCTATAAATACAGAGAAAATGGGGGAGGATAGTTAGATAGATAGATAGATAGATAGATAGATAGATAGATAGATAGATAGATCAGAGTCAGAATCTGCAGATAAGACTTAGCTCAATTACATTATTTTCTGTATCTTTCTTTGCCATTACATTGTTACAAAAGGACACATTTAGTGCATTCTAATGGGAAGAAATGAAAGAATAATGTATTATTCTTGGCAGGCACTTGATGTAAAAGTGTTACCATTTGATTTCCATGTCTGAGCTATAGCAAAATCAATTAAGTCCATGTGATCAGAGGCTAACCTGGCCCCGGGGTATATATGGGCCATGGATGTGTTGAAGACTAATATGGTCTGCTAATTTTTCTCCCCAGAGGGCTGATCTGGCAGAAGTGAAGAGAGCTATTAAGGAATGATTAACTATCACATACATTTTTACTTCGGATTCATAATTATATTTCATCGTATTAATGCAGAAAGCTGTGAGCTGTGCAGTATGTAGGTAAAAGAATTATGTATGCGTAAAGGAGGCAGCTGGCAAATGGTGTGGAACTGGAGGACAATTAGTTTTATGAATCAAAGATTATGAAAAAAAAACTACTTGTATGTGTATTAGAAAGTGTAGGGACTCACATAGGATCCAATTTATTATCACAGTGCTACAGCAAATATGCAAAATTACCCAAAAACATGCAGTTTGATTTTTTGGCTTCACCCCAAAGTTGACCTTAGTCTGTATTAAAGATATATGACCGAGGTAGGGACATTAGATTGTGAGCTCCTCAGAGGGGTCAGATGGTGACATGACTATGGACTTTGTACAACGCCACATAATATGATAGCGCTATATAAATACTGTGTAATATTTATAATAATACTGATTGATTGCTATGCTCATAAACAAGCCCATCATTAAGTGCTGCATTTATCATGCAACATCTGGTTAATATAAAATAAGGGGTTAGACCCCGTGTTGGGCTCCTTTTGCTGTTTATGTCACTGATGGAAACAGTCACAGACTTTTTTTTACTAAGTTAGGGGAATTCCAACATTTTAAGTTATGAACAGAGCAATTAGTGAGGGAAAATCCTTTAAAGAGGGAACCTGTTTCAGTACCAATTCTTTGTGATTTTAATTTTCATATATTATTTTAGCGCCAATATGTTATGCAGCTCTTTACAAAAGTCCATAGTCATGTCACTAGCTGTCCATTAAAGGTGCACACAATCTAATGTCCCTACCATCTATCATCATATGTCATTACCACAGGGTAAGGCCAATTCTGGGGGGAAGCCACTGAACTTTACTGCATATTTCTGGGATGTGGCTGGAGAAAATCCATGCAAACACAGAGAAAACATACAAATTCTATGCACATAGCGTGTTGCCCAGGATTCAACTCTGGAACCCCGAAGGTGCAAAGGCAAGAGTGCTATCTACCATGCTACCCACTTCACTCTTGTGACAGGTTTTCTACCATAAGGTCATAGTTTATGTTCTGGTAACTAATAAGTTCACTTATCTGACTTTAGGTAGCTACGTACATAAGAACATGTTCAATTAGTGCAACTGCTTACAACCAGATTTCCTAGCCCAACATGATTAGGGAAAGAATGAATTGGCTTGGATGAGGTTTACAGGATGTTGCCGTCTTCACCCAATGTAAACTTTTATATTTGCAGAGTAATCCTTGGTTAAAATTCATATTCAGTGGCAAATTGTATCACCAGCCCACCATGAATGCCTAGAGGCATCTTTAACACTTTGGTTTTCCCACCCTTGTACTCCCTTTTTAGCTGCTCCGGTGCCCACTGATTTTATGTGATGGTGATCATTGTATGAGTTCTATTTAATGTGAGATGATCCATGAAAAGAATTATGGGGCATAAAAGTGCCTTTGGTTATGTTTATGTTTGGTTTATATTTACTGTAAGCTGGTTGTGAAACTATTGATATTTTAGCTGATGTCTACAAATAAGCAAATAAAACTGTGGATTACCATGGTATTTCCTTTCTAATTGAGCAGCAGCTGGCTCCGTCTGCTGCTAGCAACTGATTTTATAAATTCTTTTAAAGGGAAATTGGGGGAAATTATTATGTCTATGTGTGAATATATATATATATCCTATTGTACAAATAAACAAAATACCTGACAAAGGATTTCCAGAGCACTCTGGGTTATCTAAAGAGAGTCTGTAGGAGCAGCTTGCTTTGAGACAGGATTTGTTTGATTGAAGGGATGAATCTGTGCAGTGACACATTCCACCTGAGCTTTTACATTCAGTGAACAGTAAAGCTGAATTAGTTACCCATGTAAAACAAGCCTAAATTTGACCTATTATGCTCTTCGGAAAAGCTGGAGGCTTGAGAGCACACATCTGGTGATTCTGCCAAGAACTCCCTTCCAAAGGTGACAACAATACTCCACTGTTCTGTATCATTGGAGAAGCAGAGTTGTCACCCTGGGACAGGATTTGTGCTAGAACTATAGAAATCTTCTCTTTACTCAATTCCATACATGGGCAAGAAAAGGTTTCGTAGTCCGAACAATTACTTTCCTATTATATTTTGGGACAACAGTGCAGAGTGCCTAGAAAGTTCTAAATATGAGAGATTGCATAGTAATATCTTGTATTCCCATTTTGAGCCAGCAGGTAGCACATAGGGCTCCATTAACATTTCAAAGGAACCTACTGGTTGAAGGTTGTTTGCTGGTTCACGTTAAATATTTAAAGCAGAATGCTGTATGCAGTGTCCTAAAAAATATCACAGCAATTTGTCATGGTACTTCTCAGCCCTAATGCAGTTAGCTCAGGGGTAGGGGTAATAGAGGTAATAAGGAAAATATCAAAAAACCTAATGAATGGGATGACATTTGAAAGGAGTGGACTTCTAGGCTGTATTTGCATTCAGAATGTCCTAGGTAACATCTACATGGCCGACTTTTGTGATTAATAAATCTTAAATCCAATGAAAGAATGATATGGAAAAGGGTCGGTAAGGCTAGGATGCAAATGAAGCATATTTTACCTGCCTTGCTGCTGCTTCTAAGTACGTTTGAAGCATCTGTACAACTTTGCAAGAGCAAAGGTACAGCTGGAGTTCAGCTTTAAAGTTTATTTGTAGAAACGTTTCTATATGGTTAGTTAATATGGCTGCAGGTCTTGCATTGCACATGATGACATGGCATGGGGGTGACAGTACAAGTAAAAGAATGAGAGGAGGACATCTGGGTATGGGGTACATGGGACCTCTCCCCTTCCTCCAGCATGAGTGGTGATTGGCTGATGGGACACCCAAAACTGCCTCTGAGAGTGAAAGTTCTCATCTGTCAGCACCATACAATGATGATGGGGCAAAAGCAAGGTGAACATTTGCCATTGAAAGCTAAATTAATCGGCTGCTTTGGTCAAGCATTGGATGACTTTATTGGGCTGAGAAATATTATTACACGATATAGATAAGAATAAAATGCCGGAATTCACAAGATATCCAATAAGACCGCAGGTGACCCAGCAGCATTCCTGCTGAAATATTACTGGAATCATCAGCCCAGCATATCACTGATGTTTCCGGCTGAGGGAGGGTGAGCTCCAGAATAGAGGAAGCACAGAAATCCGAAAGATTAAAGGAAACCAAATATCACAGGATGTTATTTGTAATGTAAGCTAAAGTTTGATCTCATATTTTGCCTTCTCTCCCTTCCCACCCCATTACATGCCTATTACTTTTATAATTACAACCTTTCTGTTTTCCTTACATTCACAGTGGTGTCATCACTGGATCCCTACGCTTCTATATGCAGTGCAAACATGTTGGGACTGGCGGAGTGCATAGCTTTCCGCATTCATCCCAGCACCCTGCAACTGGCTGACTTTTTGGAGAAATTTTGCAGATGTCCAATGGCCATAATGGTTGTCGGTGTCGAGCAATAGAACCATTTCAGATCTCTGGTGAGCCACACCTCCCCTCCATTGGTTCAACCACAGCTCTAAACACTCCTATTCAAGTGAAAAGTGAACTTTTTTGCAGACAGCTGTAGCAGGTCATAGCACAGGTCGCAGTGGTCCGTAGATCTGTCTTGTTGCCCATGGTTAAGTTTGCCTTTGCAAGATGCTTAGGAGCCGTTTGCTGCGCCCCCCGAGCTGTCAGCTATGCGGTTTGACACTGAGGTCCTGATTTATTAAAGCTCTCCAAGGCTGAAGAAGATACACTGATATCGGTGAACTTGGGTGATCCAGCCACATTCCATATTTTTGAGATCCTACAAAACATCTGCAAACAGTCCTCACAGAAAGATAAGACTATGGTAACAAACTGAATGGTCTTTCATGAACATAGCCTCTTCCAAACTTTTGAGGTTTCTCTGGGTCTCCTAGGAAGCCTAATGAACCTGAAGCTGTAAGAACTTGTGTTTGATGATCACACTAATGGAAGCCTCCTCTGACTTACCACCTTCAGCAGGCAGAACACTTCGTACCTTGGGCAGGAATGGCAAATACCACACAGCCTGCAATGTTTTATGATGTGCAGTCACAGATAGTTATCAGGCGTTAGGAATCTCACTCCCTTCCCAGCAAAAGTAAACTTCACTTTTCACAGGCATGAGAGGAGATCTCCACTTAGAGGTCACTGATGAACATAAAGAATCTCATGTGTGTGCAACTGTTTCTTTTTTGTTCCAGCTAAATAAATTTGTGATCCCAAAGTCTAATTGGAAATGAAAGAAAAAATATACACCATAGGGACACCATCGACACCTGGGCTGCATGTGGGCGTCAGAAGCAGATTTTCATTTAAATTCCCTCTTTGGGCACATTGATCACCCCCAAAATCCATTTAACTGATTTCTCCTTAAACATAAAATTTAAAAAAAAAACTAAAGCCTGTATACCTGACAAGTTTTAAATCCGTGAATAACATTATTTTTTGTACTATTGCACTTATTTATATTATATTTTTATTGTCAATATTGGAAAACTACTTTATTGCCTGCTGTATTTAAACTTTGTAACCTAAGTTCCTAAGTGTTGAAGTATGTTTGACTTCAAATGATTATTCTATTGATGTCTGTATTGATATTCACCACTTCACGCCCATTTTTGTTTTACATTTTTTTCTCTTCCTGTTATTCTATGCAAACTTTTGAGTAATGTTATTGTTCACTTTATTTGAAAATTTCAACAAAAACTTTGAAACAAAAAAAAAACTAAAATGTTTTATGTTCACCTTAATCCACCATCATGAGATCCTCCATAAAAACATATAGATGCCTTATTCCTTGCCTTAGTTGTTACATCAACTCCATCTTCTTGCTCTTACAGTTGTGCCGATCCTCTTCCGAATTTGGGATATTAGGACATCTTAATTGAGAAGGATTAATAATAATAAACTCTTTTTATAAAGCAACAACATATTATGCAGCGCTTTACAATAAGTAGGGTTTGAAAATGATAGGCATATACAACCAATGACACAGGATGAGGACATGACCCTGCCCAGAAGAGCTTACAATCTAGGAGTGGAATGACATATCACCCATGAATGCACACTGGAGTTCATGAATTCCGGTACCAAGGTATGCAAAGAATCTATACTGAGCTGTGCGTGCAGATCTGAAATAGCATGTCTCTTCTGCAAAAAAACAATTTTGTGTTTTTTCTACTTTAAGGACCTGTAAGGACCCCACCAATGGGAACTACCAACAGCACTAGACCTGAAGAAGGACCTTCTAGTGTTTAATTCAGAGAATAGAGAAGCACGCTCCCTGGTTTATTACATGATCATTGATTTGGATAATTATTGGAGCTTTTAGTGTTGCTGCATGGTCCCATTGAAGTCTGTAGGACTTTACTGTGCAACAGCATGACACCTGTAGGATGGAGGTAAGTATGTGGAGGGAGAGGAGGGGTAAGTTGGATAAAGGGCATAAAGCATACCAAAACTTTTTTTTTGGAGGTGACATTATAATTATTATTATTATTATTATTATTAATAATAATAAACAGCTCACCCACATACCACATTGAAAATACTCCATACGAGAAGACAACACTTTATCTTCCCCTGCTGGATCACTGTCATTTACTTCTACTTAGACAGACAGAGATGTCATAATCATTGTGCATATGAAAGTCCTGGAATAAACATTTCAAGCTTCTATCACACTGTTCACTCCACTCGGACATCAGGAAACACCAGCAGTGCGTCCAAACTGATATCAGTCTTACTATCAAATCACTTACAAGTAGCAATTCGGTATTACAAGGCTCTTAATGCAGTAAAATGCCCCAGGAATAATACTAAGTTTCCCCCATACCCCTGAGGAAGCCCAGTTTGGGCGAAAGGTGTCCGGTGGGACACCATACCACCATCACTAACCCCGTATGATACTAAACCATAGTGCTATTTTTTGTGAAACTAGTGATTATATGTTAGCCTATGATTTATTTATAGAGACACAGCTCTTAATATTTTAAATTATGTTGTTGGTACAATAACATTTTGTGTTTTTAAATTTAACTCTGGTTGCCCTTCAAAAGCCTGCCTTTCCCTCCCTCCTCTTCTTCTCTTCCTCCCACGGATACACAATAATATTAAACAGGATTTATATAGCACCAACATATTACACAGGGCTGTACATTAAACAAGGGTTGCAAAGGATAAACAGATACAGCCAGTGACACAGGAGGAGAGGACCCTGTCCCGAAGAGCTTTCAATCTAGGACATCTTTGAAAGCCCATTTCTGGGCATATATTTATGTTCCCCCTCTCCTAGCTTAACCAGCCCTGCACTTTGTTACATACATTGGAGATATTTAACAATTCAGGAAATATTATTTCAATAAAAAATAACCAGCAATTTGGAGTGGATCTTTCTTCATTACCAATGAATTATTTCCTGCAAAGCACCCAATGAGAACAGTGGAAAGGGAATCAGGAAGAATTGGGTTATTCTAGGATTAGGTCCACTGGCCTCCATTTTTGACTGTCTGGGGCCAAATCCCTTTGGGGCACACTTGCTGTAAAAGATAATTTGCAGGTGGTGGCTGGCTTTGTGATACAGTCCAGACTTGTTGGGATCCTTGGGGTTCATCCTTTCTGGGGGCCCCAATGGCCACTGCTGTGGCTGGATGTTGATGGGGGTTGGGAGTATTTTGCAATATATATACACAGCAGAAACTTCACACATGACGTAACTTTTCCTGAATGTGATCATTGTCTCCTTCTACTTTACAAACCTCCAAGTCTGGTCAAGGATAGAACTCATTACATTAAAGAACAAACAGGCAAGTGGGTTCAGGAAAAAAACGAGACTTGCATATGACTTCCTATATTGCTGGAGCTACTGAAAATGTATCACTGAAGGTAACCTCAGCTTATAAATATATTCTTTGTATGTTACATTTAAACTAAAATATAGTGTGCTTTTATTTAGCCTTCCATTGTTCTTCACTACCCATCTCCTCCCCATTACATACTAATTACAAGTCTTTCTGTTTCATTAGATAACTTATTTCAAACCCATTGGTGTCAAATGGATCATAGCTGGAGGGAGGGTAGAGAGATGGTGCTGTACATAGCTTCCTGAAACACCAAAGGATCCTGGCATCAGTATTTCTTCCAGTAAGAGACCTTATTGTTGAAGCCCCTGGCTCTTTGAAGACATAATTGAATATATAACAATAAAATAAAAGATACATATCGAATTGGCCTAATAGTTGGATATTAGTCTGGAGAAGTGAGTGTTCCTTGGAAGGATTTTTTTTCATGCAGACAACTATTATTGCCCACATATGATTCTCCACCACTGGTATTGCAAAATCTGAAAACCATTGAATAAAATGGGGGGCGAGCCAGGGGCCGTAAAGGAATTGGGTAATGGCTAATACAGGATGTCCCCTAGTTAGATAATTGGATGGGATTCATATGATTTGCAACAACTTTCAATGCACACTTTAGGAATATCATAGTGTGCAGTAAAATCAAAGGATGAATATTAAAAAAACACATCTGTGCAAGACTGAAGCTAAATCTAGAACTCAACTTTAATTGCTAGGATTTGTTATAGATTGACTTTAATAGGGAATTAAAATGTATTTATGTGAATGCCTATTGTGCAATGTACATGATTACATTTTTTAACTGTTTTTTCCATATTTTTGTATTATATGAAATATGGATATTTGTAGCACTGTCCACTAGAGGGAGATCTTGCACTCACAAGCAATCTACCACTCATGGAGTGCATTGCTTTTATTAAGTTTGCCAAATGCAAAGCATGGAGCAAAGTCTTAATGAGCAGGAATGGTTGCATATATACCCAAATACAAGGAGGCATGTTTTTGAAATAATGAAGCAATTCAGTGGGTTTTTTTTACACTGAGCTCATCTGTTTTAAATGTTTAAAAAGATATTATGTTCCTTTTAAAGCTAGAATCCAGTATTTCACCCAAAAGTCCTCAGCCCTGATGCAAGCAACGGCTCTTGGAAGTCATTACGAAAATAACTTAAAATGTAGAAGTCCAGTAAAATGCTCCCCCCCGCAAGAGTTAAATGCTGGTTTTTGCCTAGGGGTTTAGAAAATACTATGTTTACTTTCAATACCCCTTGCTATCTTATTAGCCAAAGCTTCTGTTCCATCATACCATGGGGGTATAAGTGAGCCCTTAAGCTAGGTACACACTTCCAATAATTATCGTTAGAAAACGAACAATTACGACCAATCAAAGATTATCCACGGTTATATTTGAACGATCGTATTGTGCACAATTCTGTACATGCTGTAACGATACGATTGTTCAAACATAATCCACCAATAATGATCACACGCTAGATACAATTGTTTGAACGATGTAGGGAGTGACATGTAAAGGAGAAAGGAATTGCAGAAACATGCACAATCACTGAACGACCGTACACACGATAGATAGCGAACGATCGTCGGCCAATCAGATCTGCCGTGACAGTCGTTCATTTCCAATGGCAATCCTCTTTCGTTGGCGTCGTAGGTCAGGCGTTGGTCACTATTCTTGTGAACGATTTTTTTTCATTGTTCGTTTCCAACGATAATTGTTGGAAACAATAAGTGTGTACGCAGCTTTAGGGTCCACATTTACAGGACAAGCTTATTATATTTCCATTGAAAGGGATAACATCATGCCTGCGCCCCCCAGAACAGGGAAGCTTATAGGGACCGGGTGCACAAAGCAAAATCCTGCAGAAACAAAGAAGGAAGGCGAGAGAAAGTGCAATTTACAGGAACCTCATTGACCATTCAAAGTGCAAGGCCATTTTCGGCAAACAGGTAAATTTCTATTGTAACTGGAATTAAACTTTTAGATAAGCACATTTACCTTTATATACAATGAGGGGGTAAAACATTTGGACAAGAAGTAGTTAATCTCTTTGGATAATTCCGGCACTTTCTCCAGACTTTGGCATGTAAATACAGAGTCATATACCTGAAGACAGCCAGGTTTTATTGTAGGACTTGAATCCCATTGTTAAGCCATAAATGTGACCACCAGCAAGTGCTAATGTTTACAGGGAGGCTGGTAAGAGGCAGAGGAAGCCTTGTATTGCTCTCCTGTGCTTTGATCATTGACAGTCAGTATTAGGATGAGACAGCTGCAGCCACAGCACATCCCTTGGCGGGGAAAAAATCCCTCTCTGTTTTTTACAGCACAAACTCTGATTACCATGAGCACCATCATGAGGGCTCTGAAATATAAGGTGCACTTATTCTGGCCAGGGCCCTTCTCCAAAACACTTATTATATGTAGGTAAAAAAAAATACCCATAAAAAATGTAATTTGTACTTACTCACCCTAGTTTTCTGCATGCAGTCCCTGGGTAAGGATGGCGTCACTGTCCCTCCAGGTAGCGTCACATGAGGTGCAAGCAAAATCTCCCAGTGTGGCCCTTGCAATGAACCCGAGTAATTTGCATGATTTTGCATGGTCTGCATTCCACAAGAATCTTCCTGGAAAAACGGCGGCTTCACACCCAACATTACCAGGATAAGGTGAATTCATTCACCTAGTAGGTGATTTGGGGAAGGGCACAAACTATTTTTGGAGGAAGGTCTGCTTTAAAGATACCTTTGCATTCTCTCTGACTACTCATAGGGAAACTTTACTGACTTTTGGAAAAATAAAGTCAATATTTCCATATCATTAGGGCAATCTGCACCTTTTGGGGACAGAAGGAATACATTTTTTATCATCTGAGAACCATAGGAAGGTAACCGAAACCATTTATGGAGGGATAAACTCTGCAAAAATAGCTGATCTTTCTGTTCTTATACCTGTTTTTTGTTTTGTTGATGACGGTCTGTTTAAAGCAATCTTTACATTGCCAGTGTTTATAAAAAGTCACAATTGAATAATTCAGTTTAGGAAAAAGCCAAGGAAGGAATATTCAATAAATATAAACTCTTCTACAGCTTGTCCCTAGGGAGCCCATTAATCCTCCATTGCGGAAGGAGGGGGCACCTATTGCCTCCCACCAGGCTGTCAGTCACAATCCTTACCTTACAGACATCTCTGACTTCTCTGTATATAAGTCAATGTCCAGGTGGAATGGGTAAAGTAATGAGGGCAGAATGAGAGCAGGGAGCAGCATGTACGGTGAATATAAATCTAACTTTCCTTTTTTATAGGTGCACCGAGCAACATTGTCACCTTTTTTATAGGTGGAGGTTGCCTGGTCATTCATAATTTGCTACCTCTCAGATTTTGCTACCTAAAAGATAAGCAACCTGGAGGCAAGGTCTTAGACAAAATGGGGTACATAACAATTGGGGGCCCCAAATGCACAGCATGCCAGCCCCCTGCACTCCTGGCATTCTATCAATGGGAGCCTAGAGAGGATTCGGGCTTGGCAATTGACTAATCTGTCTCCCCTATAAAACAAAAACACCGGCCCTCAAAAACAATTATTATTTCATATCTGTTGGCGCCTAGGGAAGGGATATAGGGTTATGCTCCAGGTAGGAATAGGGTATAGGTTAGGCACCAATGGGGGTTGGATAGGTAACAGTTGGGGGTGAAGGTATAAGGTTAGGATCCAGATAGAAATGAGGTGATGGTTAGGCACCAATTAGGGTAGGGAATTTATGGTTAGGCTCAAGGTAGGAATGGGTTTAAGGATAGGCAAGAAAAAGGGTGGGTTAGGCACCAGGCATTGGTGGGGAATAGAATGTAAGGCACCAGGTAGGAATGGGGTGATGGTTAGGCACCAGGCGTTAGAGGGAATATAAGGTTAGGTTCCAGGTAGGAATAGGGTGAAGGCTAGGCATCGGGCATTGTTGTGTAATATAAAGTAAGGTACCAGGTAGGAATGGGGAAAAGGTTAGGCACCAAAAAGAATGGGTTTAGGCACCAGGCCTTTGGAGGGAATTTATGGTTAGGGTCCAGGAAGGATTGGGGTTAGCATTAGACACCAATTAGGGTGGGACACGTGACAAATGGAAGTGGGGGGTTTAGAGTTAGGCACCAAAAAAAGAATAGGTGAAGGTTAGGCACCAAGAAGGAGTTGTTTGGGGTTAAGGTTAACCAGCAGAATAGATTTTTAACACTGGGGATTGCAAAACTTGGTGGGGTAGGATGGCTGAGGGTTTAAAGTTTGAAAACCAAGAAGGGATAGGTTAGAGGTAGGCACCAATAAGGGTAGGGAATTTAGAGTTAGGCTCAAGGTAGGTATGGGCACCAGGCATTGGTGGGGAATATAAAGTAAGACACCAGGTAGGAATGGGGTAAAGGTTAGGCACCAAAAACAGTGGTTTAATGACCAGGCATTGGAGGGAATATAAGCTTAGGTTCCAGGTAGGAATGGGGTGAAGGTTAGGCACCACGCATTGGTGGGGAATATAAAGTAAGACACCAGGTAGGAATGGGGTAAAGGATAGTCACCAATTGGGGTGGATCAGGTGACAAATGGAAGTGGGGGTTTAGGGTTAGGCTCCTAAATAGAATAGGCGAAGGTTAGGCACCATGAAGGAGTTGTTTGGGGGTAAGATTAACCAGCAGAATAGATTTTAAACACTGGCAATAGCAATACTAGGTGGTAGGGTGGCTGGGGTTTAGTGTTTGGGCACCAGAAAAGGATAGGTTGGGGTTTGGCACCAAGAAGGGGGTTGTTTGAGGTTAGGACTAACCAGCAGTACAGAATTTTAACTCTGGAGGTGGCAAAACTTGCAAAACAATGAAGTGCATGGTTATCTTGGATTACTGACTTTAGACAAGCCTACATTTGCATATAATCAGAGGTAATATTCACCAGGAAGTATAGCAGGCATCTTTGCTGGTCTGGATGAATGGGAAGGGCACTTTAATATTTTAATATGCACCCAGACAATGGGTCGTGATGTCACCCTGACCCAGATGCTACCTGGCTGAAGGTGGTCCCTGGCAGGGGGGTGAGGAGGAGATGGAGCCCGGGGGGAGGAGGGCCGGGGTGGGCGGAGGATGGTCGGCACACACAGGCTGCTCCGGAGACAGGTGGGCAGTGGGTGGAGGAGAGGGTGGCACATCCCCGGGCACTCTCCTCTCCTACCGATCAGTGCCAGGCGGCACACGGGGACCATGCGGAGGACTGGCATCATCCTGCTGGGCACCAGCCTGCTGCTCGTCCTCATCACTGTCTGGCTGGCGATGGGAGATGCCCCCCGGTACAGGTACTGATGCTGGGTGTGGGGGGAGAAGCTTGCCGCGGCATCCACCCGTGATCTCCGTGCATTGCATCACTGGGGATCGCTGCGTGCACGCTGATTTATGGAAGAAGTGGCAGAACCCCCGGCAACCGATCCGCTCTCACATTCCTCTTCTGATCGCTTACTATGTGTTAGTGCATTGCCTTGTCTGAACACCGCATCAGCCTAGGTTGGCGCTATATCACATACTCTGGCAGATTTTTAGATTTGAAGACTCACAGCCTAAGCAATCTGAGCAGTTTTTTTTTTAATTGGCAATGAAATGATTTCAGCTTTTATTGTGTTGGTAGCAGTTTTTTTTTTTGTTTGCTATCTCTACCATTTCCCTTCACTTATGACCCCAGAAATGCAACAGGATGTTCCAGAAAAGAGTGAGGATTTTCTCCTTTTGGGTGTCCTATTAGATTTCCCTTCGTTTAATTTGTAGTAGAGGGGTGCCTATCCCCAATGGGGTCACTGACAGCAATAACAACTTCAGAGGGTCCAATCCTACCCCATTCTTTAAAGAAAAAAGTTTTACCCAACAATACTATTTAAATTGTTTTCCATTGAAAATAAGAGAGAATAAAAGTCTATGGGCTCTATTTATAGAAGAAAACAGGGAATCAAACACATTTACTGCCATTAAAACACATGGACCTGGAAGATTCCCACAAGGTAATGTTTGAGAGAATGTCAGATTCCCTTCTTTTTATTTAAAGCCCAATACGTTAGAAAGTTCTGCTTGTTTTCCAGCAGATTATGTGGTGTGTGGATCCATAGATTGCCTATAAATGTTTATTATTATTATTATTATTATTATTATTAATAATAATAAACAGGATTTATATAGCGCCAACATATTACGGAGCGATGTACATTAAATAGGGGTATTTATTAAAATATTGATAGACTGTTCATATTACCAGAAGTGGGACTGGTGCTGGTGAATATACTGTCTGTGTTGCACTGTATTGGGCATAGGAATGTTTAGAATGATTGTATGGAATGGTCTATGGCATGACAAATCAATGTCTGTGATCATCACACCTCTCCGACTTATTACTGGCCATATACTTATCAATCTGCTTATTCATTATGTAGCCATTTTTGTATCCAATTCTCATATCATATTTTGCTAGAATGTGCCAATCACTTTTTGCTAACCCTTCAGTTGTTTTTGGCTGAATCGGTAATGGATCACATGGGCAGCAAAATGACAATTGTTTCCAGGTGGACTGTGCAATGTATTGATTGATTCTTCATTGATCACTTTTGATTTTGGTTTACTGTTTACTGATGCAGTAAGTTTGCCTTTTTGTTACATCCAACATGTGATTCTCACATCTGATAGAGTGATCGGAATGTCCTAACCCTCCATTAACACTAGATTAACCCCTTACTGTATTTTTGCAGACGAATTCTCTGTGCTATTATCTAACAGTCCCATAGCATAAAATACAAGTGGCTGGAGACTACCAATCTGGGTCAGCTAGGTGTTTTGTATATGTGGCTCTGGTCTTAGGCTATGTACACACGTGCAATAATTGCCATTGGAAAAGATCTTTCAGGATCCTTTCCAACGACAAAAGACTGCACGATGCATGAATGAGCGCTGTACGTACAGCACCGTTCTGCTCTATGGGGAGGGGGAGAACAATGGAGTGGCACCCTGCTGTGCTCCCCCTTCACTTCCATTACCATCGTTCGTCCTCCATCGTCCGTGGATCTGCCAGGACTGTCGTTCAGACGATGGATGATGAGTGCTGTACACACGCCAGATTCTCATCCGATATCAGCCCTGAGCCGATTATAAGACGAGAACCAATGCACGTGTGTACCTAGCCTTAGAGCAAGACATAGTCACTATCCATCCACCGTCACCCAAATCTGCAAAGAGCTCCAAAAACATGCACTTGGTTCTGCAGAGCATTTATGTGAATGAAGGGTGAGGGTGGTGGAGAAGGCACGGCTGGCACCACATTTTGCAGAGAAATATTAGTGACCAGGGCAGGTTTTAAACAGTAACCTGTTACTTCCCAAATGATGATGTCCACCTAAAGAAATGACCTTATAATTGTAGCTGATTCCTTGGTCATAGAATAAGCAATTTTATAAACAAAAGCCAATAGAGAGTTCATGTTTTCAAAATATAGATAAATATGACAAAACTAGGTTATATATAAACTATGTTACCAATACAGAGAATGCAAATGTGTATAGTTATGATTTGGTTAAGATTGTAATATGGAAATGCAAAAAGATCAGAAAGAAGACAGATTTATCTTTTTGTCGACCGATCTGTTGCTAGAATAAGTTAATTAGGAATTATATATATATATATTTATTAAAGATCAACTTTGTATTGTCTGTTCTGACTGCTGTCTTGAGAAGCTTAGTACACACAGAGATATGGGGTAGAATTTATACATACTGTATATGGGGTAAATATAAATAAATAAATAATATATATATATACACATATAAATATTAAGCTCAGGTCTGGATTGTGCATTTGTTCAATATATGTGTTCTGGTTCTATATCTCAAATGCTTTGTACATGTATAGATATGGAGTGGAGAAATCTGAAAAGTATAACCCTTAGGAGCTAATTATCATGATTTTTCTTTGCAACCAATATTGACAATCTGAAATTGATGTCTTTTTTGTTTTTATGGACAGCTGTCCAAGGACTTACACTCCACATTTCTGAACACATCACTATAATGATGAAGTGCTCACGATTATTGTATGATGTAATGTTTGGCTTCTATGTTCTGTTGGTTACATTTCAGTAATGATATGATATTATACCAAGAACAGCTTTAATGGAAGTGTAAGTAATTCTTGGACAGGTAGAACCCCCCATTGTTATTCAAATAAAATTAATTGGTTAAAAAAATTGTGAACATACATAAATAATTACTTTGCAGTGGACTTTTATTTATTTCTTTTTTTCTTCCTGATTTTTTAAAAGGCTATCTGTAGATATCTGCACTGTTGGCAACCCTGCCTATGACTGGTGAGATTTATGAATGTTTGCTTTGGGTTATGGCTTATCGTTGTTGCTGTGTGCAATGCCTTATTAAATAAGAGAAAATATGATTTCACTATAGATTGGTGTCTGTGTTATCTCACTGCCTACAGACAGGTTCATGGGATAGGGCAAGGAAGTCATGTATGGAGAGCAGTGACCCAGAAGAGCCAATCAGAAATCACCTTTCAATGTCCTGACTGTTTGCAGTGATGTGAATGGTTGTTTCTTGAAATCTTTTTCAATGTTCTATTAAATAATGATAATGATCATTATCTCTGTGCATGGATCATTATCAAAACTGAGTCTTGTTTAGCAGATCCTGAGGCTGTGATGATGGCACACTCAATGCTATTCAGTATTTCAGTGTCTGGGGGTTTATTAGCAGTATTGCTAAAGCTGACTATAGAAAAGAGTGTGTTGTACTCTTAATTATGTCTTGTATACTACTACTAACGGGGGCTTCCAAGTCTTCCTGAAATGGATTTCTATATAGGAGATCCTGTAACAAATACCAATCAGGAAGACTTCATTTATCACAATAATTGCTCACATACCACTGACTGCGAAGGCTTTTTTTTAAATTGGCCTTTCCCGCACGACCTTTTTTTTTTTCAATGATAGATTTAACTCAAACATACCAGGGAAATTTCCAATGGATATTTCATGTAAATATAATCCCCAGCACAAGGGGGCATTTGTCTATTGACCATGGGTGTAAGGGGACCTTTCTCCACTGATTGATTCATTGACCACCATTTAAAGTGGGAATTTTTGTACCATTGTAGGGTATTTTTTTCCAGTGACCATCATTGTAAGGGGACATGTATACACTGACCACCCATGTAAGGTTGCATTTCTTCACTGACAATCAAAATATGAGGACATTTCCCCACTGCCTATCAATGTAAGAGGGCATTGTTCTATTGAACACCAATCTAAGGTGGCATTTCTCGACAGATCATCCTTGTAAAGTTGTATTTTTCCATTGACAACCATTGTAAGGGGAAATTTCTCCACTGATCACCAATGAAGGGGTAGTTTTTTCACCGACCAACAAGGGGAGATTTCCTCACTGACCACTAATGTAAAGGGGTAGTTTTTTCCAAAGACAACCAATATATGGGGACATTTCTCCACTGACTGCCAATGTAAGAGAGCATTGCTCTATGGAACACCACTCATTTCTCCAATGACCATCCATGTAAGGTTATATTTTTCCTTTAACATCCAATAGGGGGATTTCTCCACTAAACAGCACTCAAATCAGCAAGAGAGCATTGCTTTTTTAAACAGCAATCTAAGGAGGTCTTTCGATGATCACCAATATTAGGGGACACCTTTCCACTGATGGGGCACTACAATTTCTTTGTTTCTTTTCTTGCCAATATTATTTATTTTTATGAATTTTATTGAAATATTTTAAGTTTATCTTTTTTCATTGTAGTATACGCTTTTTAGGGCAAATGTTAGGAAATGCTCATCTGTCCAGCGACTCCGTGCTGTGCACCATTGTGGTAATAAACACTGTCTGTTCTGTCCAGCATTGTCAATTGCGGCAGCCATGAGAACAGGGATACCAGCAGCCCCTGCTTCCCTTTACTCGTACAGCCTGATGTATTTATGGCATCCCCAGCATCCATTGTTAGGCTGTGCACAGCTGAAGGAGATTCTAGAGGCTGATCAGCTCCTGACTGGTATTGGCTGCTGGGACTTTAAAGCCTCTCTGCTCCCAGTCATCAGTGCCTGTTGTAGTGTTTAGCTGGACCCTTTGTGCTGGAGATTTGTTGTCTGATTTATTGTTGCTGTCCTTGCCTGTTTCTGGCATTGCCATTTTATGCTGCCTGGACCAACTTTTTCCTGTGACCCCGACTCTGCTTGTGTTTTGTCCTTCTCTACTTTGTTTGGTGGACGGATATTCTGTGTATGACCTCTGCCCTGTATTCTGGACTCGCCTCTATTGGAATCTTAGTACTGCTATCTGTGGGCTTCTAGCCTGCTGCCAGCCCATTCCCTGCACAGTAAGTCCTGGGGGCAGCCGAGTGCTGGGGGAAGCAACCAGTCTCCCGAGGCTGAGCGGGGGCTTGCTTTAGGTAAAGACTGCGGTGTTAGATTAGATGACTGGTAACTGGTGCTGACCAGGGCTTACAATACCATTTTAACAAAAAAAATGTAAATGTTTTAATTTTAACCTGATTTGCCGAGCGATTTTAAAGGTTCCGCCATGATAAGGTTATAAAAATCTGCATTAGACTGTGTTAAAATCTCCAGATAAAAGGATGACCTAATATATAAGAGAGTGATTGGAAATGTTGTAAAATCTGTTCTGAATTCTATAATTTCCCCCCAATAAGCCAGCACCAGAGGTGATTTCAAGGCATCAACTTTGCCCCCCCATAAGCTAAATCTAAACAATTGTTCACTAGGTACCGAGTGGATAAAACCAATGCCTAAGAGCCATCGGATGTCCCTGACCATCCTCTTTGCAATACCGTTTATTATCCGTGGACTTTCCAGTGGTGATATCTTATGATTCAATGAGACCGTTCCTTCTGTAAGACCATTTTATGAAAAGTCCCTACACAGAGCTTGGAAACTCATCCATATACTGTGAAACATTCTCTTGTAAGAAATATGATTCTGCAAGCCGCAAATATTCCATTCTCCAAATAAATTCTTTAAAAAGCCCAGTGACAGTGTCACACCAGATCGAACATGAAATGCACGCACGTACTGGTTATGACAGCTGATAAGTTCGGTAAATAGACGTTAGATTATCCGACAAAAAAAAATAACCTTTAAAAATTTCAACTCAGGAGAGTTTTATCTGTATCTATGAAAGCTCTAGTTTTATCTATGAAAGATTTCTTGGCATTAAATATCTTTTTTAGATGAACAACCTTTCAACTCAAATTAACACCTTCAGAATGCTGTTTAATGTCTGTGAGTAGCTTACTAAAAAGAGGAATTTTTAACATTTTTTTTAAGATTTACCTTTTTTAAAGTGCATGCTCATGTTTTGAAAAATCCTCCCTAGCTCCGTTAATATACCAACTAGTTCCAGGATATCTGTGCCAGCAATGAACTAACATCTCATTAACTTTAATGGGACATTGTTCTTGCAGTAGAGTCATGGCCCATTCAAATTTAAAGAACATTAGTGCACAAGTAGAACAACACTAGATTTTTACTAGCTGGGCTGCAAACATTGGGATCCTGGTTATCTTTCTTTACAACTTAATTCTCTGCCCACTGTTATATTCCTATATATATTAACAGCAAACTTTGCATAAAAAGCAGAATTCTCCTTTGACACATGTTGCAATACATGTTTAGGCGGGCCAACTATGTCTAAGAAATCGCTACTCTACTGTACAAAATATTATATACTTACTTGCCTTACTTGTTTATAGAAACATAAATTTGAATATGGGGCAGACAAAAGTGGGGGGAGAGGAACAGATTGAAATCTGCTCACTGACTGAGCTCTATGGAATCAAAATGGATTTTTTATTATGCAGTAAATATATATAGCTCCAACATACTATGCAGCACTGTATATTAAATAGGGGTTCCAAATGACAGACAGTGACACAGGAGGAGGGGAGGACCCTGCCCCGAAGAGCTTACAATCTATTAACACATGAGGCTTTAACAGCAGCCTTCCTGAATACTTTAAGTCTAAAACTGATTCCTAAAACTGTCTGTGTTTAAATCCATTATATATATGTTATTATCACATGGGCTGCTGGGTTATCTTTTTACCTGGGATGGTATAAGCTAAAGAGGTATGTTGAAAGAGCAATGACCCAGAGGAGGCCATTCATTGTCTATGCTGCTAGAGCTAATGAGGTGAAAGGTGATAAGAATGGCTTTTGTGAGTTACAGCAATTTTTACATAATAATTCTCCATCCCAATGTCATTTTCCCCAATACCTAGAGCGTTGCCATAACTGGAATTTATAAGATTAGCTGCAGTTAAGGCAATGTTTTAATTAATTCTAATAGCATACTTCAGGGCATCCTGCAGTAAAAAAAAATCTGTAACAGATCCTGTGCTATTTTTGCAGCCTAAAAGCTTCTTTTGTTATCAAAACATCATAATATGGTAATATTTATATAGGTTGGATACTTGTGAACATGTTTTTGTATCCTGAGCCATGTAATCAATGCTGTCGCTTAGATGTGATGAATGGCTTTGTTGGTAAGGTAATCCATATCAGTGACACAGTGACATGCTTTGTGCTTTTGTTCATCATCAAAGCCATCACTGTATTCCTTTTAAATGTGATCACATGGTTTTGTTACTATATATATATATATATATATATATATATATATATATATATATATATATATATATATATATATATATTAGTAAAAGAAACGCATCTCACCATAGTTCACAAAAAAGCAACCCAACTAACCATCAACTGCAGATGCATGGAACAAGTGCTTGCCCAGCATGTTGGTGGGCCATTCCTTTAGAAGTGACATTACTTCCTTTTTCCTAATTTCCTATAATTTTTTACAGTCATTGGATGTAGTTGGGCAATGAATGTATGTATGGTAATCTAGAACTGTTAGTAAAATTTTTTGCACAATCTATCATCTCTGAAGTGGACATGATTGTTATTGCAAGTGTGTACTTAGCATAAGTGTTAGGCTACCTTCAGTTTGCCAATGGAGTGCCTATCTGATAAGAAGCCAATAGCAAAATAAAGAAGAGCGCATGGCAGGCTAAAAACACTACTGCCTGTTGAAACGATGTGGCTTAGTTTGTCAGCCTGCAACAGAAAATGTCATTGCTGGCAGAACTTCCAGATAAGAAAGTCTGCAAAAAAGAGTCACAAATTGCTCATTTCTCAAGGAACCCCTAGCAACCTCTGGGGGAACCCTAGAATTCCCATGAACCTAGTAGAGAAAGATTTTTGCTGATTTTTCCATTTTGGATTTTTGACCAAAAAACTGATCACACACTGATATGTAGTTGGTGATTGAGGACCTCGTAAATTTGTGTTACATGGACTTGTACAAAGTTAGTGGTGTTGATGTTTCATCAATTGTCCACTAAAATCTGTTTAATATTGAATGATAGAAGGTAGTAAAATGACTTATATTCCCCAAATGGTATTCAAATAGGGAAATATTGATTGTTTCCGGGATTGAACATACATGAAGTATATACATGTTAAAGTATGCCTAGCATTATAGATTTGGAAGCTATACCATGAGAGCTTATTACTGGCAACCTGTAGACAAATGTGTGTATATATATACAGAATTATAAATATACATATCAATCTTAAAAATATATTATTAGTTGGACTATGAGTGAAGGATAGCTCATGGCTGGCTATTTATATATATATATATATATATCGCTATTAATGATTTATGTGAGCTATCCTTAATATGAGCCCTATAGATCAGTGTGTGGGTAATTACCATTATAGATTGGATGTGCTGTGCAGAGTAATACAAGGATAATCCATTAAACATTTTCTATACAGTTCCAAGAAGTCAGGAAGATGGGAGAGGAATGTTGGGGCTTTTTTTTCCCCATGGTCTTTTTGGTGAGCCCTTTGATGTAAATCCTATGTTTTCATACCTAAAAAATTTAGTAAAAATGTCATCTATCAGAACTGGCCGTTCATGGACAGATATCCTTTATCTCAGCACAGCCTGTGTTTGTAAAAGCTAGGTACACACGTGCAATAATTGTCGTTAGAAAACGAATGACTAACCACAGATCAACGATTATGCATGATTTTTTTGAACTATCGTATTGTGCACAATTCTGTAGGTGCTGTAACGATACGATCGTTAAAATATAATTCCACCAATAATGTACACACGCTAGATATGACCGTTTGAACGTTGCAGGAAGTGACATGTAAAGGAGAAAGCGTACTGCAGAACCATCCATGATCACTGAATGACCGTACACACAATAGATAGTGAACAATCGTCGCCCAAGCAGATCTGCCAGGATAGTCGTTCGTTTCCAGAGACAATCCTCATTCATCGGAGTTGTTGTGCACTTTTTTTTGTTAACGATTATTGCATGAATGTTCGTTAGTCGTTCATTTCCAACAATAATTATTGCAAGTTTGCCAAGTATCCAAAGCACATATCAGCCATTACTGGTTTGTTGTCCTTAAAGGGAAGCTAGAGTATTTCATGCAGAATTGTAAAGTAATAAACTATTGTGTATCATTTTATCACTTATTATTTTGTAAATGAAGATTTAGCAAAGGATGATTCCATTGTGAGCAGTATCATTCTTATAGGAAAGCCCAGCATTAACTATGCATTTGTGAACTGCTAGAGGACACCATATATATATATTTTATTACAAATGGCATAAGGAACATATTTTTTATGAGCCCAAAGTATACCTTTAATTCTGCGTCCTCACCGATCTTATAGAAAAGTCTTGTAACAACGGTGATGGTTTGGCACTTGGCTGTGTGTGAATAACGTTAATTTGATGCAATAAAGAGTTTTAACATTTTGGACTTTCGATCTTGTATACCTCCCTAACCCCATGGAGCAGAACAATTGTTACATTTCATTTATATTGATTTATTGATTCAGTGGTTGCTTTGACTTTCAAGAATTATTTTATTTGCTATATATTCTTAAAGCGTAAATTTTTTTTCCATTTTGGGAAGGGGAAGGAGACTTAAATTGGACTAATGAGAGTTAGCCTATAGGGTAATAAGCAGTTAAATAGGAACAGCTTTACAGTTTGCTGACAATATGAGAAAATCTAAAAAGGACAAGTCTTTGATCTTCTCAGAGCTACCACAAAGTACGATGTAAAAATGATATCAGTATGATGTCATACAGGCATGTGAAAACCATTGCTGTTCTTCTAGTGGAGTTTTAGGGTAGGGCAAACCGGAAAACTGCACAGCATCCCCCATTTTCCCCAGGGTCCCAAATTGGCAAGGAGGTAGAATGTTGTGCTATTGGGACCCTACTTCATATTTGCCAAGGGCCACATTTTGTTTCTATTTGTCCTTGTAGAAATGTTCAGCAGTGCTGGTAAAATAGCTGATCACTAGGGATATTTTGGGAAAAAACACGAATCAACGACAGTGGGGTTGACATGTAGATTGGTTTTCTACCTTATATTTGAAAGTTAAAAGCGATTTAGGCTTTAAGTATTTAAAAATCTGGTGGGAATACAGAAACATTTGTTTAGAAAAGCTTTATTGACCCTGATCCCAGATTTATACGCCAGAAAATGCATTGCCAGTAAATTGAATAAATGGTTGGAGACAAAGGTTTAACCGTAAAAAGATCACCAAACACATTATAGTCTTACTGTACAATCTTTGTATTATTTATATTACCTTTAGATTTATTTGCCCGTTCATACTTAGAAGTACTAATACTACGTTTAGTTACATTTAGTTACATTTAGTTACATTTAGGCAGCACGGTGGCTCAGTGGTTAGCACTCCAGCCATTCCAGTGCTAGGTCCTAGGTTTGAATCCCAGCCAGGACGCTATCTGCATGGAGTTTGCATCTTCTCCCCCTGTCTTTGTGGGTTTCCTCTGGGTACTCCGGTTTCTTCCCACATCCCAAAAGCATGCAGTTAATTGGCTTCCCTCTAAATTGACCTTAGACTACATTAATGACATATGACTATGGTAGGGACATTAGGTTGTGAGCTCCTTTGATGGACAGTTAGTGACATGACTATGGACTTTGTACAGAACTGTGTAATATGATGGTGCTATATAAATACTGTTTAATAATATTAACAGAGGAGTAAAGAAAATGTATGACATACCTATTGCTGGGAGAGGGATTCAACTAATTCTCCTGTTTGCTCTGTTCCTATACAAAAATGTGGCAAACAGTCAAAGTCATTACCAATGTGCACACCACTATTTGCTTTGCACTTATTTTAGTACATCTGTGATACAAATTTACAGGATTTCAGAAGCACTTATATAGCTTCTATATCAAATATTTGATAAGCATTGCTTGCTTACCGATTGAATTGTTTAATTTATTGCAGAAACTAATAAAAGTAACTAGCTTAGATCTGTACCTTTTAATAGCCATGTCCCTGGAAATATTGCAAACGGCAAGCAATGCCAGTGTGTTTCTATGGAATCCCATTTTTTTATATTTGCTATGATTAAACTTAAAATTAAATATTAATGAATTATAATCGTATGAGCTGTGTCGTTTAGGAAGTATTATAAATGCATTTCTTGGTAACGCTGCATGCATAGTAATATGTCACTGCGGTTTACAGAGCTATTTAAAGCACTTAGCTTTGACAAGATCAATAAAGGCATGTCGGTTGGGCCAGTCAATCCATAGAGTGTCGGGAGTTGTGCCGTGGAAACTTGCTTGTCTGTGAATATTATATTAGTGGAGTCCAGTTTGTGTCTCCATTATACAGATAATAAAGTCTGAACATGATACAGTAGTCAGTAATTAATCTGCTGTGTGTTGTGGGGAGATTTTATTTTACAAAATATCTGTGGATGTAAGATTAAGTCTTTAATAATTTAGAATGTTTTTCTTTTTGGTTAAAGTTACATAAATTGCAGTTTTAAAGCCTGATTTAATGTATTTTTAAAACAATGTCTTGCAATAGGTAAAGTTGTATTCAAGTTTGCATTACAAATTTCATTTAATCTGTCCCCTTCTGCACTTATATTAAGGAATATTAACTCATTTAGTTTGAGGGTACCTGAAGTAGAGATTTTACTTCACCTCACACCTGCAGGTTTTATTGTCACCATACCATGTGAATAGGACGCCATTCCTTATCCATTGAGTAAATACAGGTAGTCCCCGAGTTACATACAAGATAAGGACTGTAATTTGTTCTTAAGTTGAATTTGTGTGTAAGTCGGAACATGTACAATATTTTAATAAATGCTATCAGGACGGATGTTTGTCTCAAGATATTATTGGGCAGCATGGTGTTAGTTACTGTATAAAATCCTCACTGTGTGTTGATCACAAACAAAGCAAAAGAAAATCTTTTATGGACCCCAGACATTCAGTAACTTCTGGAGCAAGCTGTGCTTTGATATGCAAAAATAAATAACTGCAGAGTTTTTCTTGGTCATTAAAGAGTTACAAGAGTAGCAGAACAGCAAAAGACTTTTTCTGAAAATCATGGAAGCGGCCCCCTCCCCCTAATCAAGCCTTTGTCCTACACACGAGCGAGCAGGTAAGCCCCGTTCATATGTAGGAGTCGTCTGTATGTAGGATGTCCTTAACTCGGGGATTACCAGTGGCATCAAATGAGGACAATGAGGTCCTCACATATTTGGAGGAAATGGATTTACCAGGGATTCCAGATGGGAGTAAGTATTAGGGTGATCAGTTCTCTAATCTATACACCAACAAGACAGGACAAGCCTATATTGCTATTACACTGGGGAGGGGGTACATGAAACTAATTTGTTGAAGATGCTCTCTGGGATAAAGGTAACTCCACCTGACACCTACCTCCCACCCCTTCTAAATGATCACTACCAAAAAAAAGGCTCCTTCAGGTACCCACGTTCCTTCCTATGTGATGTGGATACTTTTGGCTGTCCATTGGTGGGTGTATTTATAATTGAAGAACAGATATTGATGACTTCAGCAAGAGGGAATGCCTTTGCAGTGCTGAATTAGCAGTCTCCTACCAAGACAGCACTTGGAAGTGATGCTGTCAAGAGACCTGGAACATGGATTTAGGTGAGTATATCTTCCTTTACAAAATAAGAAAAACCTGGGATGTGGGATGGGTTATAGGAGTTGAGAAGGTAAAAGTGGATTGGGCTTTAATTTGTACTGGAGTTAAGATAAATAAGTGGTGCACAATACTCACCAGTGGGCCCATGGCTTTAGACATATTCATGGACATGGCCAACAGTAGACCCCTGTGCAGAACTAACTTGGGACCCCCCCCTTGAAGAACAGATGTTCCTTGTGGGGGCCCCTGTTGACAAGGCAGGGCCTGGGGTCCTTGTGCACTGTCATGTCCTTGTATCTACACCTGATGTTCACCCTATCTTCGGTGTTGTCTCCACAAAGACTCACCACTTATCCAGTGCCGGCTAGCCACAATGAAGTATCAGACCTCTGTGGGGTAGCAGTTTTGCCTGGCTGGTTGGGGTGTTGTTTTTGAAGCAGAAACCTCAAGCAGACTTAGACACCTAAAGGTTATTTTTTATTTTGAAACCACATCAAGTGCAGCTTTTATTCAAAGGCCGTTTCTCAAAATCATAGCTTCCAATTTTTATTTGGGTAAGCAAAATGTTCAGTTAGTAAGGAAGGTTATGGAAATGAAGGATTTAGTTCTAAGAACACAACAAAGGAAAAGATTTCATTTTGTTGAAACATACAAGTTCATAGACTTAAGAACTTTTCCCTATTGCTGGAGGTTATGTTGAAACATAAGTGGAACGGTTCACTTTTAACTTAAGACAAGATTCAGAGAAATGATTGTAATTTTATACGGAGATGGTGGTGGATCCACATCAAGGTTTCCTTCTTAGCCCGTAGCACTGTCACATGCAATATATTTATGGAGCTGAGGTGCTTTCAGCAGTATCAACAAGCTGCACACGTTCTACACTGTAGATCCTGGCTCTGATGGGTAATGAGTACAGTCTTAAAGAGGGCCTTTGTTGTAAAAAGTAGAAAAAAGATACCCGTATTGCCATTAGGCTCCTAGACAGTGATTTTTTCACCCTTACGGACTTGGCTTTTTCACAGTATGTGAAGGTGGCCTTTTAGGTAGAGCCAAAGCTTTTCTTCCCTATGTTAGACCTGCCCCTCGATGATCTGATGGTTGGGGTAATGATCATGTGCCATCAGGGGAAGTGGAGGTACAGAGAATAGATACAGCAGGAACAAGGAGATCCTTGCTTTGGATATCCACAGGTACAGCTTCCTTTCCAGCATGAGAGCAGTTGCAATACATTTACAGCTTCCTCTTTCCACTGCCTCTGGCAACACTCAATATGTAGTTTCTCCCAACAGCAGCCCCATAGTAAATGAATGAATGAAATAAATGTGCAGACACCAGTTCTTTAAAACTGTGATGTGAGCCACCAGGTGCCATGCAGTTTTACTCAATCTTGATCTAAGGGTCAGAGGCAGCTGTGTCTTAAAGCAACAAAAAAATACCACTTACCTTTACAGGTGGAAAGGAATGGATCTCTCTACAATTCCGATCAAGTTATTTCCATGCCATCCCAACTTCTTCTTCTCCCTAGTGCTGGATGGACACCAAGCGCGGCCATCTTCTTCTTCTTTCTTGTTCTTCTGCTGATGTCACCTGATCTTACATTGCGCAGGTGCAATCTTACTGCGTATGCGTGAAATCAGCATTTTTTTACAGTACAAAGAAAGCCCCTTATGCCTGAGATTGGGCATGCACGGCCTCCATTCAGCAACCTCCCGGGTTATGTGAGGCTTATGTATCCCAGCAGTCTGTGGGCTTTCCAGACCTTTTATTGTTGCGGCTTTTAAAGAGTTATGTACCCTATAAAGTAGAAAATATGATGATAGGTCCGCTTTAAATAATCTCACACTGCAGATATCCAGTTATAAGAATACAGAACCAAAATGCACAGCTATTTCCAAAGGCAACATTTATAGGGAACTACATGGCCACAATAAACATTTCTAAATGTTCTCCTCAGGATATGCAATCTTTACTTTTTGAGTTCAGGTACACTTCCAAAGCAATCTCAGAGGATAAAATATGAAAGCTGCCACTACCTAGCAAATTACAGAACTGCAACATGTAGACAGAAGGAATTTGTTCATTCAGACTTTACCTGCTTCACACTAGTTTCAAGTCAGTGACTTTCAAGGTAGTACAGCCAAGTTCAGAATAATACCCTCAAAATCCCCAATTTAAAAAAACAAGCCAGTACTGGAAGCTCCGGCGCACACAGATTACTGTTACAAAGACCCTGTCAAGATGGCAAGCTCAGGGGCTGTCATCCAGATTCCTATTTTAAAATGGAAATTCATCCTTTAGAAAAAAAAAACACTATTGAACTAGCTCACATTATTTAAGAAATAAAACATACCTTCTATCCAACACAATCACTTGCAGAAAATCTAATTTTATGAAATCTGAATGAAAAAAAAAATCATAATTGGTGTCTGAACAGAACGCACACTCCTGACATTTAATCCTCTGAATGTATACATCATAGTCTGTCGGTCCTCATGACGCTTTCAAATCATACAGAGTCCGTGTTTCAGGATTCCTGGAACATATTGTGGGGAATCCTGGCTTATAGGAGATGAATCGCAACCAGATGTGATGTCTTTGATTGCGGAGGTTTGTTTTACCATGAACACCAACAGACTTGCCGTGTTTTCCATTTGCTTTAATTTCATTTAGCTTTATAAGAGCAGCTCTTTGTAATTAGAAGGGGCCTGGTGAATGTTTGGGGACTTTTAGATTTCAGAATCTTTCATGTAAAGCTGAATTTCAGGCAAACAGCTTACTACACAGTTGAAATTCATGTAAAGCAAACTGTTTTATCTGGCAAAGAATTTCCCATTTTTGCTCCTCCAGTCTTGGCATATACACCAGAAGCTGTGTACACCAGTTTATTGGATGCTGATGTACTAAAGGAAAACTATTCACTTAGACTATTTAGCTCAGTGTTTCTCAACCAGGGTTCCTCCAGAAGTTGCTAGGGGTTTCTGGGGGTGCTAGGGGCAATGGGCAGTTTGTTACTCCGATCAGTTTTGCTGACACCAATGATCCTTTTGGTTCTCCATAATGGGCGCATTATTGTCACTGGTCAGCAATATAGGAGGCATTTTTATCATTAATCACTACACTAAAATACTGTTACCTGTGGATATAGTAATTATAGCAGGGGTTCCCAGAAGATCTGAAAGGTTTTTAAAGGGGTTCATGTTAAAAAAAGTTGAGAAATACAGATATGGACCAGTGGTTGCCAACTGTTTGGAGCTCACGGACCACTAAATGCACGACTCCGGACCACGGGTCACTCAAAGGGAAAAAACTTCCCCCAGAGTGATGTCATGATGCCAGAACTCGCCCAATCACGCTCAGACCTGCGATAGCAGAGTGAGTGGGTTGTGTCCCGAGACATAGCCCTTCCTTTGCTCTGGCCAATGGCGTCTTTCTCCTGACCCCTGATTAAAAAACTTGTTGTCTCTAGTATAGAGACAAACCATTAATCTTGTATTCATGTTCCTGGTTTCTAAATGTACTTTTAAACTCAAATGTGTGTGTATTCACATGCAAAGAAAGGTCAATTTATATATATATATTATTTTGTTTTCTTCTTTTAAATTACTAAGGTGAATTATCACCTTGCATGGGATGATTTACTTTGCAAAGGATATCCAATCAGATGAAAGGAATTTTTCAAATAATAAAATGGATTTCTGTTGTACATATTGGTTGGGTAAAGTCAGTAGAGCATCATCGCATTTAGTAAGCTAAGTAGAATGTCCCCTGAAAAGCCTATTTACTGTGAGTAAAGCAACCCCATGGTGTCCTCAGTTGTCTGGTCATTCAGTTTTTTTTTTTAATCACAAGACTGGCTAAAAAGAGTATTAAAATGCCTTTACTGGGTAAAATGTTTCAGACATTAAGCGACCATTTGCGTATTCACTTGAAATTCAGATTTAAGATGTGTGAGAGACAAATATTGCAGCCTAGGTCCATTTAGTAACCAATGTTAAATTTGGAAGTCTTAATGGTATCAATATTAAGATCTGTTTTGGGACCAGTCCCCTTTTGCAGTGTGAAAGGTCTTATATCAACCCTCCAAGATTGTTTTCTGCAGCTTGTTCGTCTATCCTACATCTCACCTCTCTATACAGACCGTGCAGTTCAATGCTGATATAGATGGGTTTGCAAAGACATTTGTTGCACACAAAGTGGATTTATAATATTTGTAGCTATTATGAAATATATTTGCTTATTGGTCTTTGTGTCAAGAGTTTAGCTTTAAAGATACCCCTGGTCAAGGATACATCATCCCTACAGATTGTCTTGTCTGATCCAATCCATATTTCTGATTCTATATTGTACAGAGTTCAGCAGTATTGCAGTTGGATTGCTGTTACAGACACAATTAGGATTATTCAATGCAAGCACTGTGGTTCTATCATTATAATAGGCCACCTTACTGAGCAACAGCAGGACTCCAAAGCATGACTGCAGGAACAAGTATTGCAGAAAACAATATTGAATGCAGCAATTATATAACAGTTAGATTCAATTTCCTATAGTACTGGGTTAATACATATTGCTTGCTATGGGTTACCAAATATGCTTTTTTTATGCAGCCCCTGTAGCCATTTCACACACAATGTTATACCATACTACACAGGACTGTCAAATAAATTAAAGAGATGACTAACTGCTAACTGCCTCCCCCAGGATGTACTGCACACATCTGCAATGAATAAGACTGATATAGGAACAGCTTGGAGCTCTGTATGTGATCACACTATGGGTGATAATGGATAGAAGAGTACATTCAATTAATACTCTTAATAATGACAAAATAGAACATCTGCTGAATCATCCAGAATATATGCAGGGAAAGAAGTTTAATTGTGCCAGAGAAGAGTATTACAAGATAACAGCAAACACTCAGCATAGGCTGGAATAATGGGGCTAATACAGCACCAGGGTGAGCTGCATTTAACCTTTTGCTGTCTGTAGCAGAGATATAGGTGGCTTGAAGGGTGCTGCATCTATCCGAAGTACAGTATTAGTAAACCTTTTGGTATTCAACCAGTGGCAGTCATAGAACTAGATACATACCAATGATTGAAGAGTTCTGACTTAGCTTTCCACTTCACATTGTTGTATAATTGTGTGCACCAGGAAAAGTTTTACAGATAAAGGACAAGTCTCTAGGGGGGCTGGATGCAGCGACAGAGGTTTCAATCTTTGGTTTAAACACTGTCTTGATGGCAAAAGTGGTTCAAAAGATAAGAGCCAAAAATTGGATGTTGTATTTTACCAGTCTGTAGATGGGCTGGTTGATTTGTTTTCCTAATTTTTAATAGAAAAATGCTTAGTAAATACATACTTGTATGTATGGAAGAGCAGGGCTGTCACTCTTGCATACATTGAAGACTCCAGAACACCTCCACCTCTCCTCATATCCATAGTAGTCTACAGAAAAATCTGAGAACATTGGTAATAGGTCAGAAAAGGTAGAAAAGAACCCTATGTATTGTTACAACTGGAAAGCCAATGGCACTGGCTGCACGAAAGATTCTAAACATACCTGGGATCCTGATGGAAATGTCCACCCTCAATGCTAATTGGCCAATGCAGTAAACATAGGGTGAATGTTAGCAGAGTAGGTTAGTTGGAAAGGGGTTTGAAAGGTGTTGACCCCTTCATTCGGTCCTGGTCTTGGCAACTTTATCCTTGCTGACCTCCCCAACTTCACTGATTCCACTATCCTGGCTGTGACCCTTCCATGTTAGCTGACCTCTTAATCCTGGCTTACCCTTTCATCCTAGCTGACTTTTCCATACTGGCTGATTTCTCCATTCTGACTGAGACCTCCATCCAAAAGAGGGGACAGGGGTGCTGCAAGGATTCAATAATGCCTTCCGCTGCACTTCCATATAACCTTCCCCATCCTGGTTGACTCCTTTATACTGTGACCTCTTCTGTCCTGGCTGATTCCTTCATCCTGGCAGGATTATCCAGGACCCCCTCCTGACCCCGACATAAAAAAAAAAGGACAGGGGTGTTGCAAGGAATCAGAAATACCTTCTACTTCACCTTTCTGTCCTGACTGACCCCTCCACCCTGATTGTTATTGATAATATCTTCCTATTGATGGTCATCTGCACATCATTGTTATTGAACACACATTTTTAATTGGTCATGCCCAATTTAACTATACCCCATATTTTTTTCCGTGACTCCCTCTTACGTCAAGACCACTTGAACCAAATATGACTTTGGCAGCACAGACCCCAAACATGGCCCTGAAGTAACATGTGCATGAAGTTTCATGTTTAAAACATTTCTGGTTTATTCTGCCACTAGGTATTAATCTGCCTTCTTCTACTTTAACCAGGGCCAAAATGACCTTCAGGCAGCGGAAACGGCTTTTTCCTATAAAAATATAGGACATACGTAGCTTATATTGTACCCGTAGAAAGTGATCCACTGTAATTTTATGTAAATATTGCAATAATATAGTAAATTAAAGTTATTGGAAAAAAGACAAAAAATCACCCAACCAAAAATCATAGTGGTATTAGTTTTGGGACCTTGAACAAAAAAATATGTAATCTCCTTGTTGGGCCAAATAAGTACACTGAATCTTAATGATGCTCACAATGATACCCATTGTTTAAATCCGACCTAAATTCTGTGTTTTGGTTTCTTTTTAGTTGCCGTGTAAATTGAGGTCTTTTTAATACATAAATGCAAAACATTTCAGAATACAGAACAGCAGATGTTTGCAATACTCAAAAGGCTTGCCTAATGAAACAAAGGCTGGAATGTCTGTAGCAAGAAGTGGGTCATATGCCAGTCTCTTCTGTCTTAATGGATGTTTCCTGACAGCACAAGCTACTCAAGTCTAACAATATAGTGGAACATGATAGGAGCCCAGAATGATGTAGAAAGAGGAATGCTTTCTGGCTTTCACAGGTTCATTAGAATTAACAGTCAGGTCTGGGAATTTCAGCCGGACAGGCAGTGCATCAGTGTCAAATATAAATCACAGAGATGAAGAGTGCACAGACGTATTTCAAAACTAGGTTATAATTCATCTTAACATAAAAAAAATTCTGAGCAGAGTGGAAAAGTTATAATAGAATTTTATCCTCCTGTACAATAGAGGACTATATGAAAAACTTGAACCTGAGAGAGAGGTGTGCAGGTTAACAAGATACAATAGATTTTAAATGATTTGTGTGGACTGAATCATTTTTCAGAATTCTAGTTAGCATGCTGGGATTAATAGAATATAGCAAAGCGTTAATGCAATCATAAAGAGGACCTGTGAATACAAAATACACCAGGCACTCCTGCATGGTGACCATAATAAGCAAAGCCACATGTTCTATTGACTGTCAGACCTCCTTCTTCTTGACTAACTGTTAATACTGAGCGTCTTTGTGCCGTTTCACTGATGGAGATTTGTAGGAAGGTTGTAAAGTCCTCCTGCCCTCCTGGAGGCTCTTCTGTTTTTCAGGTTTTATTTCTTAAAACAAAACTGAATAAAAATAATGCAAGCAGGCCGGTTGTTTCTTGCAGTAGAGATAGGCTATGTCCTTTTTGCAGTAACACATACTTACCTGCCTGTTTGCAGTCTTTTCTGTAATGCACATTGAGCTGCTCATGTGCAGCTCAGTGTACCATTCCAGCATATTTTTTATTATTATTAAACAAATTTATATAGCGCCAACATATTACGCAGCGCTGTACATTAAATAGGGATATATATGGCTGCCAGGAATAAATTAACTCACGTACACATGCATCAGGATGGCCCAAAACCAATGGATGGACCAAAACCCATAGGAGACCTGGGTAAAGATGATGGTGTCCAAGACGAACCAAGGAGAGGTGAGCATGGTTATAAAGATTTCAAACAAGCAAGCAAGTTTATTGTATTGGAATTTTTTCATTGGTTCAGCTTTAAGGATGGTCATGTGAAGAGTGGGCTTCCCTTCCCAAAATCTTGGTGATGCCGAGAGTGGCCCTGATATATTGACACTTTACAAGGACGTTACACTGTGAGTGTAGGGTGCAGTGGTGATGCCCCAATAAGGGTCAATGTACTTATGGTATGTTCTCCGTCTATAGATTTTAATCTGATTGGGATTCATTCAACCGAGAAAACTAAGACGTTTAATGTCAATAAACAAGGGACAGGACTGGAAAGGTTGTAAATATTACAGTTAGAGCTGCAAATTTGATGGAATGTACTGCTAGGGGACCGTTTGGCTTTGAGCTCTATAGAACAAGATATTGTCCAATATTATGTGACGTCAATAACTATTATAACGCGCTTCTTGTTTTTTATTTACACACAAACACCCATCCTACCTGCTTGGAAGTCACTACTCAATACACCATATGTGCTTTAGGCCCTATGGGACAAAGTTGCCTTACAAATGTTAATAATAATGCAAACCACAGGGTGCAAAGCTGACTTGCTCCAGTAGGAAGATACCCATTTACGTTAATAGTCTACAACTGTTCCAGAAACTACAGTAATCCTAAAATTAGGCCCGTGCACATTAAGCTTCAGGAAAATTTCCATTATATTCTGCCTTTTCCCCTTCCTGCCAAGAAACCCTGAGACAGATGGGTGAGATATACAAGCGAGAAAACAACTGCAAACCCAATGCGCCGTTATCACCCTGCACGATTAAAATATTATGAGCTGATGTTCTATTCCAGAATCCCTATTCTATAGTTTCCCCTATGTCTCACTTTGGCCATTAAAAATTGCTTCTTGAACTTGCTAACCTCTCGTCTGGAGTTGCTAAAATATTTACATATTCATCTAACGATGCTTCACTGCAGCCAATTGTATGTACCCAGCTAGGACATGTGGCACAGGAGACGGCACAGCAACAGATGCAGATGATTCATTCGTTTGTATTTCTCTGTAGCACAAGCCAGACGGCGCATCGCTGAGCAGTTTGGTAATATGATTTCATTCCTTTATGAGTATTATGTAGCATTTTAGTATGTGACACATTTATACTGGTGATCCTTGAGTCCTTGACACCAGGGCTTTCCAATTCCAGACGTTGAGGGCCACACGTGGTCTGGGATTTTTATATAAATAGTCATTTTTTGACTCCCATAAACTACACCTTGCTACGGCATTTCTCAACCTTTTTAACATGGGGAACCCTTTGAAATAACTTTCAGGTCTTCAGGGTACCTCTGCTATAATTACTTTATTCACAGCTCAGAGTATATTAGCTTGGTGGTCGATAGAAAGAAAGCATCTTCCATTGCTGGCCAATGGAAAGAATGTCATCCTTACAGATAACCAAAAAAGATCATTGGTATCCGTTAAACTGAACAAACTGCTTTTTGCTCAAGGAACCCCTAGTAACTTCTGGAGGACCCCCCGGAACACTGCCTTACTACATGTACTGATGTCTTGGTGGAGAAATACTAAAAATATAGTTGTGGTTCAAGCCCAAAGTTCTTTGGTGAGCCTGTCCCATCCATTAGAGTGGAATTAACCTTAAAAAACATAAAATTGCAGAAAGGACAAGTAATGTCTCTTCTTCAATTTAACATGTCTGCTATAACGCAATCTCCTGTAGATGGTACATGTGCAGTTCTTGATAAAGGAACTCATGAGCACATGTGCAGATGTTTTGTCATTCCATTATGGCCAATCAAAAAGGCAAATGATCCTGAAAATGACCGGGATAAGATGTCAGCATTGATGATGGTCAATTTGACGTGCTGCTTTAAAGGGCCAATAAAGGGGACAAATCTACTATCAGCTTTTACAAGAAAAGCCAAGTTTAGCACGTAACTACTTTTATTTCATGATCTTATTGCTTGATATATTTTTCATCATGTACCCAGACTGGACTGGGCAGGCTTGTGATGTACTGTGTCTGATTTCTGAAAATTGGAGCTTTTTTCTATAGCAGCCAATCAGTTTTCTTTCTCTGATTAGATCGGCCGCAGCAATAGTTACACCAAACCTCTACGTTACCTGCATTTTAAAAAATTGGCTTCATCGGTGGGTTCAAAGGTGCACATGGGGGATGCAAAGGCCGCCACTGCACACAGGCTCCAGACCCTCCTTAGCCAACAGGGGCCCCATGTAAGTTCAGTTGAGAGGCCCAAGTCAGTTCTACAGAGGGGTCCACTGTCTGTTACATCTGCCACTGATTGTGTCTAACATCAAATCACTGTCCCATCCTGCCACAGCAACTAATAATCATTGAAATAAATGAATTGCGACTGAGATGTGCTTAAACTTAAAATAAGGTCCCAAATATGTGTCTCTATTTATGAAATAGGGAATCTGACATTCCCTCAAATATTCCCTGGTGGGGATCAATTACTGCTATTGAAACAAATGAACCTGGAACATTCCCACCATGTTTGGGGTAATGTCTGATTCCCTGCATTTTAAAAAGAGTGTCTTGGTGAATGAGGTAAGTATATCACTGGCTGCTGTAAGTAACGCAGTTCACCCCCCATATTAATAAATAAGGCCCGGCGTTCTATAGACACGAGCGCTCTCCTTATTTCAGGGAGAGATACATAACACATCACAAGCCGCTAGAAAATGCCAGCTGTAGAAGGAGATGTTAATGGAGTCATTACTTCTCATTTGTTCCCTGAAACCCATTCTGTCTCTGCTCTATCGTCATTATATACAATCTCTCTCCAGCTTAACCCCTTGGGGGAAGCAAACAGCTTCTGCTCTGCTCTTGTTTTTAAAGAATAGAAAAAGCCAATCACTAAAACCCCATATAAGCTTTACCATGATATTGTAAGTGTAAAAGTCAAGATCTACCTCTGTTATAGTAATCACTGGTGATCCTGCCATTAGGGTCTTGTTCAGGTAGTGCACATGGCTGTGCACTGTGGCAATCGTTTGCCATGCTTTTTGTGTGCTTTAGCCTACTGTTTCTAGTTTTGTCGGTGGTAAGTTTGTTTTACTTCTTTTTAAATACTTACCTGTCTACATTTACCTGATTTGTTTAAAAAAAACAAAGAAATCTTATTTACAGAGCTCAACAGCTCAAGCTCCACTGTACACATAAAGAGTCACCCCCAGGTCATCCACTGAATGACTTGCAGGGGTCAACCCACCACCTCACCAAATGTGTGTGCTTTGTTCATTTGGGATATATAGAGTTTTTAGAGAGAACCCCCCCATCCACTAAATATCTCAGAGGAGCCCCCTCTCCCATTCACTGAATGACTCAGAGGAGTCACCTCTCATTTACTGAAAGGTTCGGAGGAGTCACTCCCCATCCACTAAATGATTCAGAGGAGTCACCTCTCTCATTCACCAAATGAGTTAGAGGAGTCACTCCCCATCCACTGAATAACTTAGAGGAGTCACTCCTCTTCCACTGAATAACTTGGAGGAGTCACCCCCCATCTACTGAATGACTCGGTGGAGTCACCCCCCATCTACTAAATGGCTCGGAGGAGTCACAACCCATCTACTGAATGACTCAACTAAATGACTTGGAGGAGTCACTCCCCATCCACTGAATCACTTGGAGGAGTCACCTCTCTTAATCACCGAATAACTCAGAGGAGACACTCCTCATCCACTGAATGACTTAAACGAGTCAGCTCCTCATCCACTCAGTGACCCCCCCCCCCCCCCATCCATAACTGCAGAGAAACCTCCCTCATCTATTTAATGATCTGGGGGAGTCACTCCTCATCCACTGAATGACCTAGAGGTGTCCCCCCAATTAAATAAATGACTCAGAGGAGTTACCCCCCCCCATCCATTGAACAACTCAGAGGAGTCACCCCACCTCCTCTCTATCCTTGTGTGCTTTGTTCACATGTGATTCTGGAGTTCCAGTTAGAGAGAGACCACTTAGTTTTTTACAGTCTCCTTAGAAAACACAAAAATGTATATACTATGCATTAAATGATTATTTATAAAATTAGGATTTTAAATAAATGATAAAAAAGCTTTAAAACATTAATGTAAATGCTGAAAATAAAATTCACTAAACCTGATTACAGTTTTCATTTAAAATAGGCGATTGTGGGTAGTTCAGAGCCAGATCCCTCGATGAGTAATGAGCCACCAACACAGCACACTTTATAGGAGGCTACAAAGTTAATGATAGCCTCATTAGTTACATTAGAGCGGGAGGGCACTTTTATGTGTGCTATCTCTTTTTACCCTCCGCTTTGCTCTAACCTCCGTACTACCTGCCATATAATCTTGCTGACAAGTCTGCGGTGACATGGGCACAGCAATTATTATCCTATTCAGTCACACTGGAGCTGGCATCACCAGCTGATCACATCATTGAAAGGATGTTATTAAGTTAGGTATTCCGAGAACAATGGCCAACTCACTTTCTGGAACATTTTGTCTGTTTTTAAAGAAGAACCCCAGGCAAATGGGTTTAACACCCATTCATTTACAGAGATATAACTTGTAGATGAACAGGCCAAGGGAATGTAAGGCCAAGGGAATGTAAGGACAAACTAAAAAAAATGCATTCAAATATATCATTATTTTATTCCATTTTATTCCATTGATTACCAAGTGAGTGCAAAATAAACAGCTGCTGGTCTGTCCGAAGTACCCCCTGCCCCCAAGTCCTGTTGTAGGCTGCCAAAACACAGCTTAGATTGTAAGCTCTTCTGGGCAGGGTCCTCTCCTCCTTTGTCACTGTCTGTATCTATCTGTCATTTGCAACCCCTATTTAATGTACAGCGCTGCGTAATATGTTGGCGCTAAATAAATACAGTTTTTTAATAATATTGATATAATAATATTTTTTGTGGACTGAGTGGTGTCAATTGTTCTTTTACTGAATGACCTAAACCAGCCAACGCTGCAATCTTTACATCATAAAGGCTTCATGACTTGAACGTTATGATGATCATTAAACAAAAGTTTTAAAAAGCAGAGGGTTTTTTTTGGCAGTACAAGAAACAGGAACAAAAAGTCATATCCATACAAAGTTCACCTGCCATGTTCATGACATAATCTTATGTACCCTATATAATAGGAAATGCAAGAAACAGCAGTCCATGTAATGTATAAAAGATTGTGTCGGTGCCCGACGCGTTTTTCGACTTCTTCAGGGGAGATGGAGACCAATACTATGTAACAAAGCATTGAAAAGTATACATGTATTAGTTAAGAGAGTTGCAGTTACAATATTCTCAACAATAACTCAGAAACAGTGAGATGTCCATGCTATTGGCTGATAACATCAATATAGTAATACATTGATTGGATTCTGTATAGCAATGTCATAATTGATCACTGAACATTAAAGATATAACATTTACTATTGTTTTAGTTAGTATTGTTTTACTCACTTTTTATCATGTGAGTATACTGAAAACACTACAAGTTTATTTCTAATAGCAATTAGGGACACCATCAAAAATGTCTAGACCCCATACTAAGTAAACTTCCTGGGCCCTCCTCCCCCTTATCCAAAAGTTTCAGCATTGCAAAATTAGGCTCTTTTGATTGGGGCCTGGAACAGAAGTACCCCTTGTACCCTCCTGATGATGGCTCTGCTAGCAATAGACACAAATATGCCCGAAAGGTACAGTGTTGTAACACAACTAAATAAGACAATTTGTCCTATTTGCAAAAACTTGGCAGACTGCTGTACTGACTGCAAATGCAATTGTTTCAAGGTCACATGACCTACTGGCCACATGTGTTTCTGGTTAGATGGCATCTGTGCTCGTACTAGATGACAGATAATTCATTTGTCAGGATCAGTCCTTTGTTGTTCCCAGAATCATTGTGGATTGTCATCCTTTGCTGTTGTTGGAAGCTTTTTTAAGGAGCAATTCTATACCAGTATGTCAGTAATTGCTAATTTTGACGACTTTTTGTCCTGGTTCCCAGGACTGGAGATGTTGTCTTCCACCAGGGCATTATTCTCATAAAGAACTTGCTTGGAAACAAACTAAATGTGTTCAACAGGACAAGAACAAAGTGCAGCCGAAAGTGACCAACTACTACTAACTATTTAGCTTCAGACAGTAATCACCAAAACTGGTATCTCCATTGGAAAATGTTTTGTTCACACAAGTCAAAAGTTTGAGTAATATAAACATGTCACTTTGACACTTATATTACCTTATATATATTCATACATATGGATTGCCTATCCAAAAACATCTCCAAGCCTGTGGGGGCGGTATTATGATTTGGGGTTCCCATGAATGTAGTATTATGATCTGGGGTGATTATGGAGGCAGTTCAATGATATAGCGGGGTGTGGTGGGAGTGTCATGATCTGGGGTGCCTGTGGGGGCAGTTTTATGGTGTGGAGTGCCTGTAAGAGCATTGTTATGATGTCAGATGCCTATGGGGCAGTGTTATGATCTGCCGTACTCCTGTGGGTAATGTTATGATCTGGGTGCCCTGGGGGCAGTGTTATGATCTAAGAATCCTGCGAGACAGCGGTCACCACTGATGGTCCACAGCTCTGGCTGGTGCACCCTCCAGCGGGGTCCGGAGAAGGGGGGCACACCAGCCAGAGCCACAGACCATGTCCCCCATATGGATCACCGGCTCAGGGCGTTGGGTGGGTGGTGTCTCTAGACCTGTGATGGGGGAGTGGGCGGGTTCTGGCATCATTACATAAATGTAGGTGGGTGACCACTAATCTAATCTTATGACTGTGGGGTACCATTGGGGGTAATGTTATAATCTGGGGTGCCTGTGGGGGCAATGTTAGCATCTGAAGTACCTGTTGGGGGGCAGAGTTACGATCTGGAGTGCCTGTGGGTGGTAGTGTTACGATCTGGGAGTGCCTGTGGGGGCAGTTTTATGATCTAGAGAGCCTATAGGGCAATGTTATGATCTGGGCTTGCTTCAGTTGGTGAGATCTACAATCAGCAACATTATGTGCACACAAATTGAGGTCAGCTGACTGAATGACCAGTTTTTCCACCAATGGCATGGGGAAATTCCAAGAAGATAATGCCAGGATTCATTGAGTTTAAATAAGCATGAAAAATCATTCCCACACATGGATTGCCCAGCACAGTGTTCAGACCTTAACCCCATTAAGAATCTTTTTAATGTGCTGGAAAAGAGTTCACACAGCGATCCGAATCTCCCATAATCAATGCAAGATCTGCAACTCTGGATGCAAATAAATATTGTTACACTGTATACGCCTATTGAAATGTTACTATGACGTGCCGTGATGAAAGCTAAAGGCAGTCTAATTAATTACGAGAGTGTGACTTTTTTACTTGTGTGTGTGTGTATATGTATTCATATTTTACATTGTTTGTTATGTATGTATGTTCATACGTTATCACTTTCTGGTTATAATATGTACTTATTATTATTTATTACATATGTGTGATATATGGGCATAAGCACTTCTGGACAAGTGTAATATAAATATTTCCCTGGTAAATTCTACATAATATGTCAAGCCATCATAAACGCGGGCTATAAATAAAGCGCTGGTAGTCGGCAGTCACACACTCTACTGATCAGGTAGGAATAATTGGCTGGTGGAATGGCCTGTAGGTTGATACCTTATTTGCCTGCAAGTAATGTGCGCAATTCTTTACAGCACATTATACGGATCTTCTTTCCAGGCGAGAAAACGCTGTGATCTGAACTGACAGAGACCTGGGCGGCCTTCCTTCTCCCAGCTGCATTCATTCTGTGTGAGGAACAAAACATACTGAAGCCAGTACAGACATGAAATCTCCAAGGACTCCCCATCTCTGCAGTACGACTTCTTAGAAAGTGCTCTGACTTTTCCATATATTAACGTCTCGCTAAGTACGTTTTTATTAAACCGCCTGTGCCAGGAACCAACCTGACACCTGTTATATTTATTTATGTCAAACTGGATGACCTTGTTCCGAGCACAGAGGGCAACCAGTTTTTGTTCTTGGGCAATTAACCTTTTGCAAAGTCCACGATGTACTTTGTGGGCTCTTCGGATGGGGTTACTAGAAGAAAGTGAATGGGCTAAGCCAGTCTTTATTAAAACAGCTCTTGGTCCAAAATCTTGAAATATAAAGCAAATCTCCAGCTCACAAAAAAAGCTTATTAAATATTTTACTGGAGCCAGTAGCAATTCCCAGTAATACTTCTTTTTTGCCATTTTTGCCGGTCTTTCTCAATCTTAACACCCTTGAAATAACTTTCAGGTCTACAGGGAACCTCCTTCTATAAATAATACATCCACAACTCAGAGTATATTAGCCTGGTGCCCATTGGGAAGAATCCCCCATACATTGCTGGCCAATAGGAAAAATGTCACCCTTACAGATAGCCAAAAAGTCAGATAAACTGAGAGGCACAAATTGCTCAAGGAATCTAGAAACCTCTGGAGCAACCCTGATTTAGAAATGCTGAATTACTCAGTCTTCTGGGTAATTATTTGTTATCCAGAGCCACTGGTGTAAAAGACCTAAATCACCAATTGGCACCCAGATAATAGAAATGATAGGTCTGGTCAGACAGTAAATTTGACCTGCTCCAAAAGACCTGAAGAGAAGAGAATTAGAAGGACCCACTTTCCTATATAGTTTATACAGAATGGTATAGATTTTGGGTTTGCAAAAGTAAGGGCTTGGTGCTGGTTCTTGGTGCCGCAGTGCTGGTTCTTAAAAAAACAGTGTGTGCACATTTGACAGCTGGCCCCTATTCATTCCCTATGGGGCTGCCATGGGGAGAATACATGTTCCCTAAGGCAGAGATTCATTGGCATGAGGTAACAGTAACCCCACTGCAAGCTCATGGCCGGTGAGAACATTATTCTTCCGAGATTTGGAGTGAAATATGGAGATGTCATTACTCTACTGCTCACTGTTCTCCTTGCTGGAAAGGAAGCTGTACCTGCAGATCTGCAGTGCAAGGATCTCTTTGTTTCTGATGTATCAATTCTCTGTCCCTCCACCTTCCCGAGTAACAAAAGCGGGCAGATACTGCTGGGGTATTTATTTAAAATTCCAGAAGGCTATGTGTGTATGATACGAGCTGAGAATTTACTTTGTGCAAGCTAAATAGCATTGAAGTTCCTTGTACTGTTTTTTAACCTAATAAATTTTGATATTTGATTAGTTCAGCATTCCTCTTTCTCTAGTTATTAATAAGTTGTTCAGCAAGAATGCTGATTTGTTTGGCATACAGCACGTGTGCCCGGTGCAAAACACAGCTATATACAATTGTCATAAAAGATATAAGTACATAAAACATAAAATTGTGAAAAAAATATATATTCTTCATTTGAGCTTCATCTATAGCACGAAGTATAGGAGACACACAATTCCTCCCGATGTGTGTGTGATACGAGCTGAGAATTTACTTTGTGCCATATTTCTGTCATGGCAGCCCTCGGCTTGGAAACTGACTGTGACTGCAGAACAGATGGAAGTCTGTGTGTATTACTCGTTTGTCAATTTAAGAGGCATGAACAGACGCCTTCTTCACACAATGTTCGCAAGTAAAAATCACGTCTGGACCCTACAATACAATATGTCAGTCTTATACCAAGCCCACATGCTGCCTCTCTAATGTTTTTCCAAAGAGTAAATACTTGTAGCATTATCTATAAGTTTTCATATTTTTTACATAGTCTGTCTGCATTTTTCTTCATTTACAGTTATGTAAAAAAAAGTCCATGGAAATTGTTTACCGTTTCCACATTTGAACTGCTAAACATTAGATCTTCAATCAAACAATGCCTGCAGAAAAAGGTGATTTGCTTGAATGCCGGCACAAGGAAAATTAGCTTTTTTTCAATTATTTATTTATTAAAAATATTAATATATGTAATGGTGTACTGTAATAAAAAAAAGCACATCCATGGCCTCAAAGGCTTTTTTCTTAACCTTTCCTTCATCCAAAATTCCATTAGTTTCAAGATATTTGTGCATTTTCTTGCATGAACTGTTTTCACTCCTACCACAACATTTTAGTGGATTTCAAGTCAGAGCTTTGACTAGGCCAGTGAGAAAATTTAGTGTATTGAAAGCCGTAATTTCTCTTAAACTTTACCTTTTTGACAAATCGGCTTGCATTCTTCTTCTGGGCCGACTCGATGCACACATCATAATTCAACAAAGGAACTTCAAATTATAACTTTTCCACCAAGATGCTTCACAGTTGGTATGAAGTTTTTCTCCTGAAACAATATCTTCAGTTTTCAATGTTGGGGTTCTTGGAGATGCTGACAGTGTGCAGTGAAACAGAAGTAAGAAAGTTTACACAGGAAAGGAACCTGTGCAATTGTGCAGTATTGGAGGTGACTACAGGTAGTTCCCGGGTTACATACAAGATAGGGGCTGTAGGTTTGTTCTTAAGTTGAATTTGTATGTAAGTCGGAACAGGTACATTATTTTCATAAATGCAATTAGGACAGATGTTTGTGTCAACATATTATTAGGCAGCATCTTGTCAGTAGGATTTTGTTTAACATTTTTTACCTATTATAGCGCAGTTAAGTAGAAATAAAAAAAATACACCTACCTTTACTTCTGCAGATCCCTTGATCCCCCTGGATCTGTCTTTTGCGTTCCTGTGTTATGCTGGTTTATTGTTTTGTCTCGGCACGAAGGAACCGCTGGCACCGCAATTTTTTTCCTTCTTTTTGTGTCTTCTGCCTATGTCACCCGATCTTGCACTGTGCAGGCGAGAGATCGAGTGACGTATGCTGCTTTAGTTGTAAAAATAAGTGCCGATGTCACACATGTGCAGTGAGATTGACCCCTTACTTTTTTCAATGCCTGGAAAGCCCCTTATGCGCATACGTAGGAGGACCAGCAATAAAAAAATTGGGCAGAGGTTCAGACATCTTATTTTTAATTTTACTGTCCAATACTCTAAATTGTGGACAGGTCCTTGGTGTCCTACCATAATATGCAGGACTGCTGGTCCTGCATTATTTAGGATGTAGAATCTTGGGTGGACCAATCACACAAAGCCTGCAGGAGTGGGGACTAGCGTAATTATCATCTTCCATCCATCCATCTATCTCATCATCCATCCCCATCCATCACCTCCTAGTCAACATGAGTGGCTGACTCTAGGGAAGGGTATAGATTTTGTTTCCAAAGTTCAGCTTTAAAGATAAGAAACTCCTGCGCCTGACTTAAAGAATGCCCCCATCTCCTGGCCTGCAATAAACATGACAAACTTTGCAAAAAAAGGTTATGTAAGTTGAAATCACATTTTTCTGAATTTATCAGACAGGGAAAATGATTACATAAAGTGCAGGACAGACAGAAGCCTGGGGACCCTTTCAGCTGGTCTAATGGAAGCAAATTACAATATTTTTACTTGTACTTATCCCTGTCAATTTTTGCAGTGTGCCGCAAAGGCAATTGAGCAAGCAAATGCTTTCATTTTTTAATTTTACCTGCTCCGTGCTCCTGTGAAACAAAATGAACCCAGCACAGTTATGGTGAATACATCACCCTGTAACCAAGCGAGAAGCACAATAATACAGGAGCCTGCACGCCACACTGCGCAACATAATGTTTTATTTTCAAGCTGGCCGCATTATTGGTATTTCATCAGTCTCATTTTCCTCTCTGCGGAAAATCAACTGTAGATGTAAAATGAAACTGACTTTAATCAGAGTAAGAATGAAATCACAAGATGCAACTGTGCCGCCTGTAATCTGAAAATAAGTGATATGTGTAGTGTTACAGTAATGCGTTTCATCTGTCAGTCCGGCGATTAGCTCAACCGTCCCATGCCTGGTATCAAAGGTGCTTAGAAGAAAAGTAAAAATGGTACCTGCTCAGATCCATTTGTAACTTTGGATAAGAAAGTGGCATTCGGGCAGGGTTTTGTACAGAACAGTCCCCAGTGCACTTACTAGAATTGTTATGTTGTGTTGTACTTTGGATTGGCCTCCCCATGTGCACATTTCCTTTGCTACTTATAAATTGATTTGGGCGTTTGCCATTTTTACTTTGCTTGTTTGATTTTTTAAAAACACACTGGATGTCTGTAGCTGCCATTGAGGAAGTCTAGGCTTCAGCAGCATTGCTTGAACTTTAAAGAAGACTCAAAATAAATAAGAAATTAATTGATATTGTGATATTATAAGGAACATTTGGATCAGTGTTTCTCAACCAGGGTTCCTCCAGAGGTTGCTAGGTTGCTCTAAGGTCACATTAACTGACACCAATGCACTTTTTGGCTATCTGGAAGGGTGACATTCTTCCCAATGACCAGCATTCGTCCTACTGATCACCACACTAAAATACTGTGAGCTGGGGATATAGTAATTATAGAAGGATTACCTGAGGATCTGAAAGACATTTCAAGGGGTTCCCCAATATATAAAAGGTTGTGAAAGTCCTGACATGTGAGGGTCCCTAGGCACTCCTGTTGTGTAGCCCCATAGCTTTATATCAACTGTACGATATCCAAGCCCCTGTGTCTCTGACTGTTTGTTTCAGGATATTTGGATTGAGATTTGGTGAAGTTACTATTGCGCCGGTCATTGTTCTCCTTGCTGGAAGCTCTGACACAAGGAAGCAAAGATGGCCTATGCCCAGTGACCTGTAGCACAAATCAGCATTTAGAAATAGAAAGCAAAATGGATGCAACAAAAACCTTTGTTTTTAACACTTTGTAAACAACTATTGTGCTTGCTAGCTCATAAGTGTACATGGGATTTGCTCTGTACAAGGTGGTGTCCCATTTTCACAAGTACAGTATACACCATGATTTACACCAGTATTATTATTTTCCATATGTATATATTTCCAGCAACTGTGGGAGCTTTGCCAAAAGCAAACAATAATTTGGTGCAGCCTTCAGATTCATGGCCAATGCCGAGAGAAACAAAAGTGCTCCAAGGGCAGGTTTACATGGAAGTGGTTGTATGCCTTATACAATTTCACCTACATGGCTGTTAAAGCATGGCCTTGTCCATGGCTACTCTTAATGGAAGCGGTTGGTAACTGCCTGCTGATCAACAATAAAAATCACCAGGACTCCTGTTAGTTTTAAGCAAACATTGCGGCTTGCGGTTGCTGGCAGGCTTACAGTCACTGGGAGCCACCCAGAAATTGCTCAGAGTCCATCCATGTAAATGACCTAAGCCATACATAGAAATAAAATTATTTGCAAACAAATTTTAAAGCCTCTGCCTATTATGAAAGGATTTATTTTAGTCTCATCATCAGTCATTGATTCCTATTGGAAAATGCCTCTTAGATTGTAAGCTCCTTCGGGAAGTCCTTCCTGTGTCATTGCTTGTATCTCACACTTGCAACCCCTATTTAATGTACGGTGCTGCATATTATGTTGGCGCTATAAAAATACAGTCTAATAATAATAATAATAATGTTACTGATTTTCCTGAATTTTGCCAAAATTTCGTCCATCCTTTTACATCATGTGATCACTCTTTTCTTTTTAGTTTCATAGTTGTCAGGAATGAGCAGTTTGGCCAGACTTAATTTTCCCCTTACACTTTTAGTCTGTTTTTGGTCATGCAGCCAAGAAGACTGAAGAAATGCGGTGATCTCCCCAGCCCCTTTTTGCTGGGTGCAGCACCCGGCACTTTTCACTACTCACCTGGCTGTTTTTTGCTGGTTACTGAAGAAATGGGTCACAATACAGGGGTTGCCACCCACCTACAATTTCTTCCCACCAGGCTCCAAAAAAATTCTCGGTTGAGCACTAGAAATGCTTCTTCTACCCACAGTACACTCGGTATATTAATTAGTATATTCATTTTATAAAATCACCCAAATGAACATCAAAAACTTTCTTAGTGAAACTTTACAAAAAGTGATATCAGGCTTGGTGCCACAAATATCTGTGTCATCTTTATACAGCAGTGTCACCTCTTGACTTTTCGTGAATTAATAAAAAATGGAACACTTTTGTCTTTTGTGTGTTAACGAGCTAATAATTTCAATAACGAAGCAAAATGAATAGACTGCAGAATGTGTGGGGAATGTTTGCAGAATGGAAGGTTTGTGTGTTCTAGTTTAGGCATAAAACAGACATAATGGGAGATTTGTCTCCAAGCTCCAATGGCTTTATCACTGGCCTCCTGTCATTTGTTTTTAGTGCTTGCCGTGAGGTTGGTGGTTTAGTCTGAAATCACATCATGATGGGAACTGTGAAAGAATTACGCAACCTCTTTTCTTCATTAAGTTAATATATTCCAATTACTGTTTAACGGCAGTTTGAGCCTCCGAGAGATAGGTAGGCTGGGGGGTAATGCAGATCTTGGCCTAAGGTAGCCCATACAGGAATCTAATCCAGGGGTTGCATGGAGGATGTTCACATTCCAAATCCTTGGTTTATTACAGAACCTCTATATTTGCTTCTTCTGTGCAACCACACACTTAATATTATTATTATTATTATTATTAATAATAATAATAAACAGGATTTATATAGCGCCAACATATTACGCAGTGCTGTACATTAAAAAGGCGTTGCAAATGACAGACAAATACAAACAGTCACACAGGAGGAAAGGATTCTAGTAAAATGGGCTGGAAGCAATCTAGTCAACACCGGGATAGGGGGAACAGTACAGAATAAATGGAATGCTGTCTAAATATCCATCCAGATGGTTGCTGGTGATAAAACAAGAGTGCCTACACACACCCAGATAATAGAAAATAAGTTGTAATGGGACCATGGAGGTAAGTATTGCTCTATGTCTGATTATAACCTAAAAAAATAGTCAATATATTCTTTTTCAGGCATTGGGGAGGATAATGTCAATCATTATTATTTCCAGGGTTAGGCTTTAAAGTAACTCTAAACCCCATTTATATGGCATTAAGTTTGCTTAAGCATAGATGTTTCTAAAACAATTTGTATTATTCTTTTTTATAGGCAGTTTTTATGTTTTTAGAGCTTTTATTCTGATCTTCTCTTCATTGCTGGATGAAATGTCAGGACAGTTGGCCATCTGGTCAATGTTTGTCTAAGTTGTGACACAAGGTTCAGGATGATGATCAGAGAACCTTAGATTACCTTGTTGGCATTGGGATATCCAATATTTTTTATGGCGGGTGTTAACTTTTGTCTAATCCAGGCATTTTTTCATGCTCATTGACATTGTGTAATGAAGAATAATAGCAAATTGATAAGTGACTTTCTGGACATCATTTCCTCAATCATCTCACCGTTCCCTTTTTTTGGTTTCTTATAGACCAGGAAACATCACCACCAGAGTTGGATTAGTCAAGCCTGAAGTCAGCCACATGTAAGTCTGTACTTTCATAAAAATATAAATATAATTGAATATTAAAAGCTTGCTCCTAGAATGCGTATTTGATGCACCTTTCCAGGAAACCTACAAGAATGCACTCCTGCAATGTGTAATTTGCAATTGCCCAAAGGCAAGGAATCCTGACAATATTAATATAAGAAATATAATAATGATTTTCTATAAAAATGCCTAGTTGCTGTTATTGTCCTAAAAAAAGTAATGGTCAGTAATGGCAGTCAATATATTTATTTCATGATACACTCCCTTTAGGAGTAAACAGTTCACTTCATATTAGATTTCGAGAGCTATAAATTCAATTTCCAGGTGCAGTAAATAGGTTGGCTTTGAAACTTCTGCACCAAAACCAATCACGGTAAATAGATCACCCCAGAAATGTAACGCTATTTAGCTGCAATGACTTTAAAACTCTGTATAATAAGAATGTGCTTTCTATTAGCAGCTACAATGTAACATATTTATATGAATACCTGCAGGTCCTAGCAGGAGCACACACACTTGTAAAGTCAGTTTATGGGGCTCACAATAGAATGGCAAGGCGGTGCCTTTGTTCCATAAAACACTGTTCTGTGGGAGGAAAAAAAAATGAATGAATGTCCTGCTTTACACATGTTTAAGTACTTGCTATTACTAGTAATACTTATGTTTTATGTAAAAAGTCAAATATTTCAGCCAGGACACGTCTAATAATTTAAAGTGACCTGGTCAGCACAGAAGTTCAGCATCTACACTTCCCCCTATGGGTCCTGTGTCTTGAACCTTTGGAGCTTTGCTGCTCCCCAGCAGCTGTAAGTATTCCAAAAGTATGTTGGGAGCAATAAATGCGATTTCCAGGTGCAGTAAATAAGTTGACTTTGAAGTTTAGCAACTGAGGTGAAGCTCAAATGACTTCAACCATCCAATTGTACAAAGAAAAGTTCTCCTGCACATGATTGGGTGTTCAATGCAATTTTTCACCCCACTCACTAACCTAAGGGAATTATTCCCTGAAAGTTGATCATTTACCTTGGTAAGTGAACAGCCTTTAGTAAACCAGCCTCTATGTTTTACATTGGTTGTGGCATCATCCACATTTGTGGACAGTAGTATTTATCAGCAAAGTGGGCAAGGTGGATTCACCTGGATTGACATGAATTTGTTACATTTGTCTAATCACTGTTCTTCCATTGCACTCTGTACTTCCTCTTTCCAATACATATGTTAGTATGCATATGCGCACAAAATATATATATGTATGGGCTGATATATATGTATATGGGTATATATATGTATGGGCTGATATATATGTATGGGTAGATATATGTATGGGCTGATATATATGTATATGGGTGTATATATGTATTGGCTGATATATATGTATGGGTATATATATGTATGGGCTGATATATATGTATATGGGTGTATATATGTATTGGCTGATATATATGTATGGGTATACATATGTATGGGCTGATATATATGTATGGGTATATATATGTATGGGCTGATATATATGTATGGGTATATATATATATATATGGGCTGACATATATGGTTGTATATGGTTGTATATATGTATTGGCTGATATATATGTATGGGTATATATATGTATGGGCTGATATATATGTATGGGTATATATGTATGGGCTGATATGTAGGTATGGGTTTATATATGTATGGGTGTATATATGTATTGGCTGATATATATGTAAGGGTGTATAGGGCAACAAGCAACTCACACTGCTGGCATTTCCATGAACTGAGGACTCGATAATAATAGACTGTAAGAGAAAGCTTATTGAGGTATTTCCTGTTATAGGGTGACTGTCTATGGAGTCTGTACATTTCACCCGCTTGTACTCTTGACCTGTCACCGAGGCTTCCAGTGGAGGCTACAAGGGGCTGTTTTAACACACATTATGCACACCTGGTCCACTGTTGTTCCCATCAGGAAACTAATCTTAAGAAATGCCATGCAGCCATCGCTGGAGTGCATGAATAAGTTCTCCCTATGAAATCAAAAAAGAGAAACCCACAAAAGGCTACTTGCCAGGGTTGCAAGGGGGACAAGACTAGCTTTAGGTGAATAAAAGGTTGAAGACCAGCTGGATTGGGATGGGTTTTTATGGTTTGCACTATAGGATGAGTCAGTAAATAGCTACTTGTGAGCTGGTGGGCATCTAAAGAGCTTCCTAATTACCCTCCCTCAACGAATTCTGATTATCCAGCTTGGTTGTGCAGAACATCATGGCAGCCAGACTTGCTAGGTCCATTCAATTTTTCAATTTGTCCAAAAAACAATAAGGCCTGTACAAAGAATGATGCTGAAGTGATGGTGAATTTTGGAACCATCTAAGGCAGTGTTTCTCAACAAGGGTTACGTAAAACCCTAGGAATCCTCCAAGGGTTGCCAGAGGTTCTTTGAGCAATGTGTGACTTTCAGGTAAGTTCAATATATTCAAATTATCTTTTTGGCTATGTGTAAGGGTGACATTCTTCCCATTGACCATTACACTAATATACTGTGAGCTGTGGATATCGTAATAGTTGGGGTTCTCTGAAGACCTGAAGGTTATTTCAAGGGTTCCGCCATGTTAAGAAGGATGAGATGAAATTATGGCATCTTGATGGGGGTCCAGTTGTGGTGACCCCAGACTGGTGGCTTTATATTCTGTAGTCTCCAATAGCCCATCGGGCCAGTGCGGTACTATTGAGGCCTTGTTACTATTTACATTTTCTGCATGGTTTTTGGTTTCTTTTTTAACTTTGGTACTTTCAAAACCCAGCAATCCAAAGTATTGATATTCACTATTGTTGTATAGATACCCTTTGGCATTCGATGTATAGTGTTACACAATGTTATGTCAAACAAAATGTCATCTAGTTAGGTCTTATGATTACTTTAGGTGTTTCTCAACCAAGGTTCCTCCAGAGGTTGCTAGGGGTTCCTTGAGCAATCAGCAATTTGTTACACCAAGTTTAGTTTAGGTAACACCGATGATCTTTTTTTGGCTATCTATAAGATTGACCTTCCTCCTAATAGCCAGCAATGTAAGAACATTTTTTCCCATTGATCACCACACTAATGTACTGTGAGCTGCTGATATGGAAATTATAGTGGGATCCCTAAAGACCTGGAACTTATTTCAAATGTTCCCTTGTGTTAAAAAGGTCAAGAAAGGCTGCCTTAAATAAATACTCCCTTTTAAATTTTCTATACAGGTGAAACATTAAAACAGAAATGTTGTATTTGTGTTCTGTTAACAGTCAAAAAGAATATTAAGCCCTTTCTATGTACTGCTTACATAAATGTAATTACTAAGAAAACAGATGTGTGAGCAGGACAGGAAGATTCCATGTAATCACTTTATTACATAACCCCTGGCACAATAGCCTTACGTAGCTCCTTTTAGGAACATTTAACAGGTCTTGTTTCCTCTATAAAAGCTTTAATTGGGGTCTAGCTTTTTTAAGCATCCCAGAAGACCCTAGAGCCTATTTTGTTGTTAAAGTTTATGATTTTTCCCCCACCAGCTTGAAGCACTTTCCATTAGCGCCAGCTTGTCTCAGGTCTGATCTATAACCAATTGTGATTATGTTATGATTAATACATATGCCGTTACTAAAAATATGAGCCACTTGTAGCACACTAGGGATCCATATTGCCTGGAAACAGCCTTATGCAGTAAATGATGCAGACAGTTTCTAATCCACTTAAGCGATATCTGTAACACATGAAATGTCATCCGCTCAACCTGGATTAATATTGAGGATGTATTGACTCTAAGAAGAACTGGCATTACAGGTACACTTCAGTCAGAATTGACAATTACATTTTAAAAGGCTTACAGCAGATTTGTTTTCATCCAAACACTGATGGAGTGCTCCAGTCCACCCTGCTAGTTCATTAGCAATACACTCTAATGTCTTTTTAAATTTGTCTGGGCATTAAACCCCTTCTGAATTGTAATCTGTGGCATGCATTGGAACTGGGAACTGCACCCAACATCTCCGATCCCCACTAAGGATCGCTAACCAATTAGCATGGCTTTCCATCATGTATGATAGTTGTTTAAAGACAAAAAACAGAAAGAATGAATGCAGAAAGATGAAGGGTCATCTTAGACCTGTGGTTGACTGCTGTGTTCTGATGCAAGCCCAACTGGGACCCTAACCCCTCTAAGGCTGCGTAAACACGTGCAATAATTGTCATTGGAAACGATTGATCCACAACAGATGGTTCAATAATTGTTAACAGTGCACAATGACTGGTCAACAATGCCGATGAACGAGGAATCCTGTTCGAACGACCGTACCGGTGGATCTGATTGGGCGAGGATCGTTCGTAATCTATTGTGTGTACGGTCGTTCAGTGATCGTGGATTGTTCTGTGATACACTTTCTCCTGTACATGTCACTTCCTGTATCGCTCGAACGATCGTATCTAGTGTGTACAATATTGGTGGATTATATTTGAACGATCACATCGTTACAGCATGTACAGAATCGTGCACAATACCATCGTTCAAAATAATTGGGAATAATCGTTGATCGCTCGTATTCAAATGATAATTATTGCACGTGTGTACCTAGCCAAACTCAACCAAATGGAGGCAGCTGGAACTATTTTGTGCACGCATTTGCACAGGGTGGGTCCTGCAGTTGCAGTTTATTGCAATGCAGTTCCTGAAAGCAACAAGTCACTTTGGCCACACGGTTGATTTTCCTCTGGGTGGAGGAGATGCATGGCAACCAGAGGGGCAACACATGCTAATGTGTTAACCTGTCATGCTGCTCTTGGATATATAGCAGCAGCCTGCTTTGCACCTGAGAGTGGCTAACCACATGGTTTTCCATGTCAAAATTACCCAAGGGAACAAATCTTTATATAGATAGGTGTAACACAATAGTGAATGCTCTGTTGTGCTTGAGGTACACCATCATGAAAGGCACAAATAAATCATCTAAAGCAGACATTCTCGATCAGGGTTTACGTGGAACTCTAGGGGTCCTCCAGAGGTTGCTAGGGGGTTCCTTGAGCTTTGGCAGATTTAGCTATCTGTAAGGGGAGCATTCTATCCAATGGCCACAAATTTAAGGTGTATTTTTCTACTGGGCTCCCATGGTTTTAGCAGGGGTTCCCCAGGACTTAAATATTATTTCAACGATTGGTCTATAGGAGGAAAGGCAGACCTCACACCGTCAAGTCTCCTGTCCACATGGAAGTTTCTTAAAGCAGAGCCATGGCCTCCAATTTAAAAAAAAGTGGTTGCAATACTGAATTTAAATGTTTCTGCACTTATAGTTTTCTGTTGAAACTGTTGACTTTACTAGTACCACATCTGGTAGTGTAGCAATTATGCTGCAGTGACCTGAAAATAAAGCAATGCTTCCACTCTCACTTAGGCTGTACATAGCTTTCTTTATAGCAGGTTCAAAGGGTCTTTCCTTGGGTGCCCATATCACCCCTTCCATTGTCTGTCTCACGGGGTCCAGAAGACTTAAGTGGCATGATGAAGTAACAACAAAGAGTGGTAACAAGATCATTAAAATAATGGATCACTGGTTTTTACTAGTAGTAGAAAAGCTGTAGAAGGTTATGTGAAGGCAGAATTTGGTATTAAATGGTATTGATTGGTAGGTTAGAAGAGATTGGGTGGTGTTTTGGTTTGCCTGGAGATTGACTTTATTCCACTGATGTTATTTATGAATGATAAAAGTAGTTCCTAAATAAATCGACACTTCCCTAATGACACAGGTTTGATCTCATTGTGACACACACAGGAATACTCTTCGGGCATCACATTACTTTTAACCTTGTATTAAACCTTTTACTTGTCTGCTGATATTTATTGTTATTGATTAGCCAAGCTCTATTCCAAATTGATTAGCCGGGTTCATTAGTGACATTCATAATGTAATGTGTAATCCATCATCCTTTATATTTGCCTCATTCCCTTCTGGACTGCGGAATGGAATAAACTGCACAGTACAGTTATTTTTGTATAATTACATGACTTACATATTGATGCAAACTGCACATTCCTGCTGCAGGGAATCACAATTTAAAGAGACCATTTGCATTCAAGGCATAGTGTCTTAGCAAAGAGAATGCCCTCACCCTGTACTCATCCTACTAATGATCTATCATCACTATAAGACCATAACACCTTTAACTACCGGGAATGGAGGGGTGATTGTTTGGGTATAGAAGCCAATCACTAGAACCAAATATATGTCACATGACTAGAAAATGATGGTCTAATTGCCTACATCAGACATTTTTTTATCTAGTCACTAGAACAACAAATATGTTTTGGTTTAAGTAGATTTTTTTAACCTGTCTAATAAATTCTAGTTCATCTTTGCCTGCTACGAACTGTATGGGTTCATGATGATGGACAGAATCCAGACTGAGATTTTGAATAGAAAGGGATTGGTAAGGCCAAAAAAAAATTTAGAAGTTCTGTGCAGTGTAACAAGTATTTAATATGCATTGAATATGATATGGTGGAACAGTCTACAACAAGGGTGCCCAACACATGAATCGCAATCTACTGGTAGATCGCAAAGACAACGTGAGTAGATTGCAGAGCCCTGCCTTTCAAAATAAACTCTAATGGGCACAGGAGTTTTTAAGTCCAAATACCGTTCCACCATGACTGATGATCATATGGAAGTCTGTTTGAGGCTGGCTACCAGCAACTAGTGTCTGAACTTTGCAACTTTGGCTGATTCCATTTAGTTTAAGACGTCATCAGGGTAAGGTAATGGCCAAAAATGTACAGAATTGTATTGTGCCATACATGTTCATACTGTTATGAAAGGTAAACTATATATATTTTAAATGTAAAGAATACTTGGTATATATATAAATAAATATATGTTTAGCATTTATATTGTTGGTAGATCATTTTGACTTGATCATTTTAAAAGTAGCTCGCAAGCCAAAAAAGTGTGGGCGCCCCTGCTCTACAACAACTTTTTCCAACTTTTTCACACCTTAGCAGCCCTTAAAAAATGTTCAGGTGTCAAGGAACCTTTGAAATAATCTTCAGATCTTGGGGAAACCCCCTGCTAAAACCAGTTGTTTGGGGTCAGTAATTGGTGGCCATTGGAAAGAATGTACCCTGATGGGCTGTATACCACTTTTAAAGAGAATTATTAAAAAATCATGCAGATGGCTCTACCAAGTGTTGTAAACCAATAGGCCAATCACTCTGAGAAACCCCTAACAATTTCTAGAAGAACCCTGAGATTCCATGGAACCTTAGTTGATAATGGCTTGTCTAGGTTTTTAAGTTTATTAAAGTAAATCAGTCTTTATTAGAGCCAATGTTCAATAAGCACTCCGTGGTTTAGGTCATTACCTTGAATTTGTATGTTTAGTTCCTTTATCCCATATTGTACAAAAAACGAGAATGGAGAAGTATATAATGTGTAGTTTAATGTATACTTTTGAGCAGTATATATATATCTTATAGCATAGTGTACACAGTTAATAAATAAAATACAGCATGGTGTATACATCTGAGCAGTGTGGTGTATACATACAGTGTACACATCCAAGTAATGTGCCATATGGAATATACAGCACAATGTACAGAGTGGACTCATGTTCATCAGTATATAATGTACATCACTGTGCGTAGAGCTAAATAGTAGGAAGAGTGAAATACATTAAAAGTATGCAAAGTGTATACTGTATAGCACATTGTAAAAAACCAAATGGTGTTAGGTTAATTTGGTAAACAATTAAACGTGGAGCTGTAATTTAAAACACCCACACAATATACTGTGCATACATGTGTGTAGTACTGTAACAGTATGGCTACAATATATAAAGGGGAGATTTACTGTAATAGGGGTCCTAGCTGTTCATGTAGCCAATAAACAAAGTGAAGCTGTTAGGTGAAGGCGATTTTTTTTATTTTCTTAGCACACAGCTGAGTATTCAAAGTGAACACAGCTTCACCTCATTCCCTAATCTCATTTTTCATTCAGTGAGATTTCATTTCACCTTTCAACAATCAACCCCACAATCTGTATTAAAATCCATGCTGAGCTGATCATAACCTGCATGTTATAATAGTCAGATAAACAAGTAATGTAACATAGTAATAGACTAAGATACCTCCTCACATGCTTGCATATTGGTAAC
>NC_092862.1:133284681-133289496 GCF_032062135.1 Pyxicephalus adspersus
CTGACCTGAGAGTTACAAATTGCTCATGGAACACCTAGCAACCTCTGGAGGGACCCTATGGTTCCACTGAACCCTAGTTGGCATTGCTTTCCAGTCCAAGTCAACGAAATTAAAAAAACAGTGCAGTGCAAGGAGCATATTTCCCATGTAGAAGGATGAGTGTTGTTTTCCTTTAAAGTGTAATCTAACTCATTAGTATGGATGAGCTTTTGCTAGGACTGGCAAATATGAGTAACATACTTACCAATTGTGGCACACTTATAACCTATCATTTTTTTATCACCCTGCTTTGATGACATGTACAGGATCAGCGCTGATTTCCCAGAAGCCCCCATCTCCACTGCTGACTCTTCCAGGTCCCCCGTGATCTTCTTTGACCAGTTGGTGGCCACTGACAATGTCATTTGTGCACAGGAGTTGCGTTGTCCGCCGCATGGTGCATGTACCGTGCAGTATAAGCAAAACATTGCAAAGCCACCAGGAGCAGGGAAAAGTTTTTGTATTTTTATTTTGGTAACAGAGACTTTACATGTCTCTTCAACTAAAAACCTCTACCTCCTGGAGTGGTACCACTTTAAACGTTTGTATGAGATGGTGGTTTTATATATCTGCCTCCGGTTCCACTTTAAATTCTTACAATGCTTTTTGTGTAGCAGCAGGATAGCGGCAGCATAAAACAGTCATGCTGTATGACATTCACAGTGTTGCCCTTGTATCAATATCCTAAAACTTCCCATTCTGCAGCACACATAAGAAGAAGGATTGTATTTGTGTTGAGCATTTTTTTTCACTTCCATAAACAATCGGTACTTCCCTGCATGAATTTGAACAAAAGCTTCCCACTGATTCTGAGCTTTATAAATAAACCCCCTATGTATTTCCATAGACTAGCGCCACCTCCTACCGTACACCAAAGACAAATCCAGCTCTCCTTCTATTCTTCTGTAAGTCTATTCCCTGCACAGATTATTTGTAAATTTAGCAGCTTTTTATTATTACAGAGCATACACACTGTAGTCATCTAGATTTATGTTGCTTTTTTTTTTGTTTGCAGACTCTACCTGTCTTCATGCTGCAATGCAGTTAATAACTTCATCGTCTCCCAGAACAATACCTCACTGGGAAGTAACATCACATATGAGGTGGAAAGCAAAAAGAACATTTTAATTGCCGAGGACATTTACCGAATGTTGCCTAAGGTAAGGATTCCAGAATACGATTAGCACTTGTGTCAGGGAATTAATTAGTATCTTATTGTCGGTACTGTAAATTAAATGTTGGCTGCTAAAACACTGTCCTTGGTTTTAAGTAAAGACATCGCATAGATGGCACTTATTTTGAATATGTGCCATTCATAAACCCCTATTTAATGTTCAGCGCTGCATAATATGTTGCCGCTATATAAATCCTGTTTAATAATATTAATTAAAAGCAAAAAGCATCCTGCGAAATGCATAGCTGGTGCACCGGATAAGCAGTAAATTATCATAAGGTGAGTTCAACTATGAACAAAATGGGAAACCTCCAAACTTTAACATAAAAAATGTTTATTGCAATCTGGGAAAAAAAAAAACATTCCACTCTCAACTACCCACTGGTGCATTTCACATCTGATTAAGCTCCCATAGCTGGAGAAAATCATTGGATATTGGAGCATGGAGTGGGTTATAGGTCATTGATTACCACCAGATTACAAAAACTATGTTTTTTATTGCAAAGTTTGGACAGTTTTGTTCTCATTTTGGTCATATTTGCTAACAGAAGAAGGGTGGATTTCTTCCAGGTTGGTGGAGGTAGTCCTAGATCACCCATAATGGTGTATTTAGTATCAAAAAGAGGGGGCAAAAAGAACCAAAAACTCTTCTCTAAACTTTTATGTAACACAGTGGTGGTCACCTGACTTGGAATAGGGCACCATAAGCGTAGCCCCTGACATCATCAACAAAGGTTCACACACACTGTTGTATTGATGTATGAATATTCTTACCATTTTCTGTATGTATGTATGAAAAATGGTCATAAATTAGACATTCTACTGTAGATGGTCCTAGACTGCTGCAGATGGCCAGGGAATGCTGACAAGCTGCAGAGATTGTGATAGAAAGAATACATTTTGCAAGAGATTGCTGGAGATCACCACCATTAAAATCTCCCTACAAATCAAGCCCTCCCTAAAGCCATCTTGAAAAATGGCATTTAAACATTTATTATTCCACTCTGCAGGATACATTGTAAAAGGTCAAAGAAAAAAATACACAGCAGAAAAAAAAGAATTTGTAACATTAAAAAGACTGAAAGTTTTAAAAGGAAATAAAGAAACAGTTTTCAAGTAGAAAACAGTTTAATAAATATTTTACTGTCTCTGCACATAAAAAAGGAAAATGGTAATGTCTGCTGGTGCCCAGGGGCCAAACAGTGATTAACAAAGGGCTGCATACGGGGTAAAATAATTACTTTTTATGCAAATATGGCAATTAAATCATTTTTATTACAAATCTTTAAATGGGAGTTTTGTTACTTTCTTAAGAATTGGGCAAAGCTATGCAAATTATTCTTATATGTGGTCAACTGTGCATCCAACATCCTATAAAACAGCAGCCAGTCAGCCTCCAGCTGTCACTTTTCTATTGCAGTTTTACAAATAAAGGAAGAGTTTCATTGATTTTCTAATATCAAAACCAACAGTATCTGTAAAGTCACCCAATTTGGTAATCTGGATAAAAAGCATTCTCGAATTTTCAGACTCTGCACAGTTTGGATGTAAAAATTCAGATGATTTAAAGACTTTTGTCTGGTTTGTGTAGAAATGGATCAAACAGGCAAATATTAGCAGCAAAGTTGGTTCTTAAAAGCAGAGATTATGTTTCCCATTCCAAAAATAACCCAGTTTTTGGCAGACATGCAAAGCCACCTTTGTCATTTAACCTTTTCCCTGCCTCCAGGTGGCTTTATGTCCTTTTGGTGCATTGCATGTGCCATTCAGTGTTCATCACCAGCTCCATTCTCGACATATCTGACATTTTCAGATGGAAAGGTTAGCAAGACATAAACTTATATTTCTTGATTACTAGAGACTTTATTGCATAGCTGCCGACAAAATAAGTACAGCCACCTAGAGGTGTACATACCTGGAGCAATGACCCCACTCCATCCAAGCTTCAAATTGTTCTGCTCGATAAAACCTGGACCACCATTGGGCAGCATTGGACATGATCTGCTTTGTATGACCTCCACACATTCTTGTTGGCCTGTCATTGTGATGGGTTATGATATAAAAATAAGTGGGTTGGGGTGGACCAGCTCTCCAGAAGAACCGAAGCATGCTTAAATATAAGGCCCTATTTTCAGGCACTTTGCACCTGCTAGCAGTGATGGAACAATGAGAGAATCGCTTTAATGCCCATGGGGTCAGCAATGGTCGTGGAAGGCAGTTTACTGGCTGCTTTTAATTCATCATATAATACTGATTTGTCCATTACATTTGACTGAGACAGTTAAAAAAACAAAGTTGGCCTCTCCTCAATACATAAATTGTATTATCCTTCAATCCTATTAACCTCAGGTGTTAAATGACATCATATTTTATTATTCCTCTGCTTAACTAGGTTTATAGGAAGTGATTGAGTTAAGTAGATTATAATATCTAAGGAAGTGATCATTCCTTTTATGGGTTAGTGACTAGCCAAATTACCTTACAAAAACAATATTCTGGATATTGCATACCCCTTCTAATATGTGTGATTATAGGGGACTTCGATATCTTCAAATTTCCAAGGCCAAAGTGATAATTTTTAATTTTTATCTCATCTTTGCCATGTTCCCCTGACACTCCGTTTGTCGATCATAACCCTTGGAATAACCAATACTTTTGCATATGTGAGAACAATATTGAAATTTGGCAGCTGGAGACCTCCAATGTGCATCTGCCCCAATACTTCATGGCAACCTTCAAATCGGTGGCTAGAATTGTACTTTTGTAGCACTAGTTTTAGGTTCAAATCACAGCCAGAATTTTCTCTGCTTGGAGTTTGTATCTTCTCCCTTTCCACGTGCCAGAAACTAAGTGGTAGAGTAAATGGCTTCCTCCTATATTGGCTTTTAGACCATAATAGGGAAATTATATTGCAAGTTACTTTGAGAATTATTGACAAAACAAGGGATTTTATAAATCATTGTGTCACATGTTGGCACTAAATAAATACCTGATGATAATAACCTAAACCCAGAGCCATGGAAGACAATGGAGCTTTATAAGTTCATAATACTAATATAAAAGATAATTCATTTTTGCATTATGCTGTGGTCTAACCTGCGCATATTTCTACATCCCTATGCTAATAAAATATTAATCTAAATGGCTGCCATATTTAAAGATAATGAACATGAATGTGACTGCTCCTCAAGTCAGACCTAAGCAGCCATTTTCCAAGCTCCAGCATTGTATCTTAGGGGAAAGGTTATTAGCTCTGTGTTAGCAAAGCCGTGGAACCCAAAGATTCAATTCAGGACTGTATTAAGTGAACGGGACAGCAGGTGAGCACAGAGAAATAAGTATGAATAGGTAGTAGGGTGAAGTTATAAGAGAACCTCCAAATTTTCTTTGCATGGTAAAATGACCGGTTCCTATTACGGTTCTTGTGGCTCTGATTTGGCTGAAATGATAATCCCATATACGTAGGCACCCGCAAACATGGCTGGCTTGGAAAGAAGTCAACTTGACCTGTACCCATTATCTGCAAATATCCCATTCTTCCTGGCTTGCCTATCGCTCTCCTCTCCAGCTCTTCTGCTTTCCATTCACATAGCAGATCTTAC
>NC_092862.1:133290897-133294984 GCF_032062135.1 Pyxicephalus adspersus
TCATGTAGCAGCTAATAACAACACACAATTATATCGGCTGGCAGAAGCCCAACTGCAGAAGAGTTATTTCCGAATCCCCCGTCATGCTTCTTAGAACTCCTCGCTACGGGTACTCAGCGCCTCATTTTACTAATGAAATCCTGATAATAAAACTTGTCATACAATGGCAAAATTAATAACATTTTCTTATCAAAATTGTGGAAGTGCCACAGTAGACTTTTTTCAATCAAGCTTAAGAATCTCTACAGGAGTACAGTAGCTGCTTTATTAAATACTAATTCCTGCAACTCCCTTTCTGTACCAGGGACAACACCAGGGCAAGAAGTGAGGGCAAAACTTTCTAACAGACACGCAGTAACACCTCCACCACCTGCGCTCCTATAGACTTATATTGGGAAGGTAGCCGGTCAAGCAAGAGCAAAAACCAAGCAACTCTTTTATTGCAGCAACCCTAACTTTAAAATGCACAGAAATATACTAAAATGGAACAAAATACAATACAGTACAGGTAGTCCCTGAGTTACAGACATGATTAATTAATAAAGAGTCATTAAAGAGTTACAAGATGTTGCAGAAGCGCTCAGTCTCAGTTGTGTTTAGCATAAGATTTCTTCTGCAAATCATGTGAACCGCCCCCCTACCCCCCATCAAGCCTTTGTCCTCCACACGAATGAGCAGGGAAACCTTGTTCATATCTAGGACTTGTCCATATGTTGGATGTCCTTAGCTTGGGGACTACCTTTACATTAAATTGCAATGTTACACACCAAGGCTGTACATGCATTTGAAAAGTGTGATTTGAACACAAGTTTAGGCATGTGCTTTTATGTGCATGCGTGTTTTTTTTGTATTGATGGCCTTTTTAATGGGATTTTTGCTGTATCCCCTTTCATGCTTTCCCTTTTCCATTTCATGTAATGCAAAATAAACTCACTTGGTCCTACATTATTCTCTGTTAAAATACATATGTGGAAGCATGCAGCCATAAAATATCCAGAGTTAAAACCCAAGTGTAATCCGCACATACTATGCCTATTTCTATTTCCACTTACCCGGCATGCTAATGATTTTCTACAGAATAAATCCGTACTACCGGAAAAATAGAGCTGAAGTGATTTCTCTTGCACTGGGCCCATTAAATATTAGGGGTTTGTAGTATTACAAGAAGGAGCATTGTGCTGCTGGTGTTACCACAACCCTCAACCACAACCCTCAATAGTGTGTGCTTAGTGTAATTGTATAATGCTACTAAACTAGAAAGTGATCCTGTGTAGGTAACAAAAAATGCTGCTCTCATTATATATATATATATATATATATATATATATACACACTAAACCAGAGGCATACTCATTGCTAGTTCCAACTACTGGGATCACCTGGATAAGTGAATCCAGACCCCGATATTTTTATCTATTCTGACAATTGATCTTTATCCCTAGCGGATGATTCCTGGAAATGAACTACTATATGCTGTAATATGATAGCCTGAGATCTAATTGTAATGTCTCAATTCAAAATAAAATTGCCGCTACCGTATTTTTTGCCGTATAAGACGCTCCGGAATATAAGACGCATCCAATTTTAAAGGAGGAAAATCTAGAAAAAAAGATTCTGAAAAATTATTCCCCTTCTGATCACTCATGTGCCATTCATACCGGTATGTGTCATTCAAATTCCCCTTCTGATCACTCTGTGCTTTTTTTCCACTGTACGGCAGTTAAGACAGGGAACAGCTGGGGGCGCTGTGCCGGCTTCTTTCACTGCAGCCAGGAGAAGACACGCTGCTGCCAGAGAAGAGAGGAGACACACGCTGCATGCAGCCAGCGAGAAGAAGAGACACACGCAGGATCCGGTATCGGGTGAATATCTTATTTTAATTATTTTATAACACATTTGTCAAATAGGACGCACCAACTTTCCAGCCCCCCCCCCGTTTTGGGGAAGAAAAGTGCGTCTTATACGGTAAAAAATACGGTACCTGTTTCTAACTTCCCTGAGGAAGCCTAAATGCGAAACACGTTGGAACCAGAGACCTTTATGTCCTTTTTTTCAATTTTACCACTTATGTTAATTTAGTTGCATTACTTTGTCTAGGGCCATTTGGCCTCCAATACTTGAAACAATAACAACTTTGATGTTCAATCAACTCCTTTAAATACAAGTAAAAATACTTGATCTGTTCATGTTGTCACAAGTTCAAAATGTTACATGTTGCCTCAAAAGCCCCTTCTCTACCTATTTCTTTTAATAGTTTGGGGCTGGCACAATTAGTAGTAAAGAATTAGGAGGAATCAAGATCAAACCTCCTGTATCACACACACACAGTTATGCAATGTATATGATCAATAAGGTATTGTAAAGTACCAATAAAGGTATTTTAAAGTACAATTCAAGCCAATACAAATCTCTGTAGAGGTTTCTCTTGCTATGTAAAAAAAATATATATAGTGTGCGATCCGCTGCACTGGAGGTTATTACCTCTAGTGGCGGGGATAACACATCTTCTCAATGAAAGCGACCTGAGGCGGCCTCATTCATTGAGAATATCCCCGGGACTAGAGGTGATTTAACTTCTAGTCCCCCTGCGATTGCAAACAGGAGGATTCCCTGCGAATCTTCCTGTTAAAATTTCCTAGGTCTTCCGATGGTTTCTCAAAATCGGTTCGCTGAAATTTTGCAAAACCATCTGAAGTTTGAGGACATTTTAAGCAGCCACAATAGGATAAAGAATGCATGGCTATGGCAATGGCAGCCATAAAACCCTGTGCACACGTCAGGTAGATGCCAGATCGCTGCTGCTGGAAATTATTTTTCAGGATCATTTCAAGTGACAGGAGAACAAACGAGCAATGTACACACACCACTGTTCTGTTTCATGGATGGGAAGAAAGAATGAGTGGCACTACACTGTGCTCTCCTCTATAGGAAAGTACAGCGGCTCTCCCTTCTTGGTCGTTCATCAGTCCACCAGGGCAGATTTATAAATGACGTCAGGGGATTTCTGTACACATGCTAGAATGGTCATGCTCATCACAGGCGACAATCCTCTTCTATGTGTACATAGCTTTATTTATGTTGTAGAAGATTACAGGACAGAAAGTGAACAGACTATGGTAGACAGTTCCTTGTTCTCTATATCTTCTGTTCTAGAATTCTATTCATATGCTGCTACTTTTTTATTCAAGCACGTTTTTTTTATCCATCTTCGATGGACCACTTGAAAATTCCATCATTAATGTTTTATGGCTCTTTCTATAAATAAATTCAGGAGATTGTGATCATATCTGTGGAGTAAGCTGCAATACTGTAATAAAACAGAATCTTGGGGAGACGTGACAAGATGCACAAATCCTTGTACTGCTCAGAATATAGATGATTGATGAGGCACCAATGGCATAGATTCCCCTCCAAATCCACCTCCGAAGACTTTTCTGAACAGATCTTCCTGAACAGAAATAGATCTTGTTGAGGGACAATGGGTTCTGTAGAGAAAGTGACTTTTTCCAATTATTATCTAATGGAGAATCAATCCCTTAATAAAGGTCTACAGGATTCACCTGCAGAGAATGTTTGCAAAATGACCAATTCACTGCTTTACAAATAGATCTTTTTATGTTTAATATGTGAAAAAAAAAAAGTAGCAAATTAGCAATGGTATTGATGTTGTTATATTATTTTTCTAGTCGCAGCCCTTTGAGAGAATTCCTTTCAAGCAATGTGCTGTTGTTGGCAATGGTGGAATACTAAAGAACAGCAACTGCGGAGCTAAAATTGACCAATCAGATTTTGTCTTTCGGTAATGTAAACTTTGAGCTTTTCTTCTCTATTTATGTACTGTATATATACTGAAAATATTTAGTTTTAATGGCTAGCTTGAGATTCTGACTTGGAGGAGCTTACAGTCCATTGGGTCTGCACACTCTCTAGGATTGGTTTAGGCATTTGGCAATTGCTCAGGTCTTGTAGTGTCTTCTGTGGAAAGAAATTCACAGAGACATTAAACTTTACTGTATTACATTAAAAAAAAGAGGGTTCAATTGGGTTTTAGGTAATGCACAAGCATATATATATATATATATATATA
>NC_092862.1:133296386-133298385 GCF_032062135.1 Pyxicephalus adspersus
GCTGTAAATTGTGAAGTTGTAATGATCTGTTAGATTAAAGAACACTTGGGATCTGGAGTACATTAAGTCATTGTCCTTTGCTTTGTTCTTGAACGACTAACAAGTTCCCAATTTATCTCCATGACTCAAGCGATTTATGACATATTAACTGGAGATGAGCCTCGCTGATCCCTGGAGATCTGAGCTTCTGTAAATCTTATGACAAGAAGGAGCGTGCTTCAAGGAGGTTGTAGGAAGAATGTGTAAATAAGTTGTGTTTTATAGGAGTTTAACACTTTGCTTTAGTCTGCTAGTGCAAAATAGTCTGGAGGTTTTCATGGGTGGTCCAAAAAAGTCCCTAGTTGTATAAATGGAAAGTGAAGATTTTTGCACTGCACCACATACAACTCACACCCCAGTATCCATACATGACTAAAAATAGCTACACTGTATGATATATAGTTCACTCTGCATTGTCCATTTACCACTTATAAGATCTATACTGCACTAGTGATGAGCAAACAAATTTATTAAATTCGGTCTCGCTGTGAATTGGGCCGTTCTCGCTTACCAAACATGTAGACGAGAACAGCCTTTTGTAAATTCAGCCAGCAAGACCTAATTTATGGGACCTGCAAGACCAATCAGGGGAGCGGAGCTGTTAGCTCCGCTCCCCTGATTGCTCTTGCAGCCCTTTACTAGTTGTATGTGTTCTTGTATAGAGTTTCTCTATCCAAGAACACAGGAGTCCTCAGGGGATTTTTCCCACACCCCATTCATTCATGAGCAGCCAGCAGTGAGACTCACTCTGTGTTCCTGGATAGAGAAACTTTATCCAGGAACACATACTACAGGGCGGCAATCAGGGGAGTGGAACAGCTCCGCTCCTTTGATTGCTGTTGCAGTCCTGTAATATGTGTTCCTGGATAGAGTTTCTCTATCCAGGAACACAGTGTGAGTCTCACAGCTGGCTGCTCATTAATAAATGCAGCGTGGGAAAAATCCTCTGATTTTTCCCACAGCCACGTTCATTCATAAACGCAAGCTGCATGACTCACTCTGAGAGGAGGAGCCTTCCTCAGCCAATCAAAGAGTACTAGAGGCTTTAAATGGAGGGAATTCTCACTATTTAACCTCTAGTGCCTTAAAAAAAATAAATTGGTAGAACTGTTGTGTACTGTTTTCAAATTACCAAGGAACTGTGTTCTGCTCGCTGAGCACAGGAGAACCTGCTGACATTGTAATATAAGTATCTCTTACTCTGTAACACAATTTCCAGCACAGTAATAATTTGATACATTTGGTACATTTTTCTTTTAGCCACTGCGATCAATTCACTGTGATAAAAATGTAACAGTACCAATTTATTTTTTTTTAAGGCACTAGAGGTTAAATGGGGAGAAGTCTAGAGGTTTTGAATAGGGAGATTACCCCCCATTTACCCTCCAGTGCCGGGCATCGAGCTATGACTGCAATCACTGAGAATAGTGTGCGATCCCTGGGGCACTAGAGGTTAATTAACCTCTAGTGCCCCGTGGATTACAAACAGGAGGATTCCCAGGGCTGAATTCAGCTCTGGGAATCCTCCTGTTTTAAATTCCTTGATCTTCTGATGGTTTTGTGAAATCCATTCTCCGAAATTTTGCAGAACAATTGGAAGTTTAAAGAAATCTTAGCAAGATTGCCAGAGCCATTCTCACTCATCCCTGTACTGCAGCACATACAGCTGACTCCCCGGTGCCCATACACCACCAATTATACCTACACTACATCTGCTCACTCCCCAGTGTCACTAATAAGATTTATACTATAGCATATACAGCTATATTATAATACAGTACTATAGTATACAGCTCCTCAGTGTCCATTTACTACTTTCAGGATCTGCACCGCAGCACTTACAGCTCGTTCCCACGCCACAAGTGAAATCTGCATTACAGCACTCTGCCCATATATCACTAATAAAATTTACACTGGATCACATACAGCTCATTCCACGGTGCTCATTTAACACTTTCAC
>NC_092862.1:133299308-133299824 GCF_032062135.1 Pyxicephalus adspersus
CAGTACACACAGCTCACCCCCCAGTGTCCATATACCACTAATATCACTATTATATTCTGCACTGCAGTACACACAGCTCACCCCCCAGTGTCCATTTACCACTAATACCACTATTATATTCTGCACTGCAGTACACAAAGTTCACCCTGGTGTCCATATACCACTAATATGACTATTATATTCTGCAGTGCAGTACACACAGCTCACCCCCCAGTGTCCATATACCACTAATATCACTATTATATTCTGCACTGCAGTGCACACAGCTAAGGACTGCAGATCTTCCAGTATCTATGAAGAGATGGGCATTGCAGCACAAAAAGATTACTTTCTTGTATCTGTCCTGGTCCATCCTGAGAGACACTTTCAGTACCAATGATATGTGAGTGTTCCCTACTCCTTTAAAAAAATCACCCCAAACATTTTATGAGCAGACTAACTACAGAATTATTCACCTGGAGAATTCATTATATTCCAGACAGTGTATCATCTTAGCTGGAGAGAATTTGTTATGTG
>NC_092862.1:133300219-133309963 GCF_032062135.1 Pyxicephalus adspersus
CCTATCTGGGGTAACATCACTGCTGATGTTGGAAATAAGACGGACCTTGTCACAGTAAATCCCAGTATCATTGCACTGAAGTAAGTTGATATGCTCAAAATAAAAAATTCAGGCAAATACAAAAACTAATGTTCATTCTAAAGACAAATAAATGCTGAATACATTTTGAGTATTTCAGTATGTAGTTACATAAATTGACTAGATCAAGTTAGCATACCCTGCACATAATGCATACAGTAGGATGCCTGTATTGGCTGACAAATTGGAAAAATTATAGATGACTAATAAATATACAAAGACAAAAAGTATCCCTATGATATAGTGAATCTTTAGCTAAAAGATAATTTAATCATCATGGCTAGTTTCAAAAAGTTAGCCATGGCAATTTACGTGAAGTGTCACGTTTGAAGAGACAGAGCCTCTGGGGGGCGCTATGGCTTGTTCAATGGTTGTGTGAGACAAGGTGCAGAATCAAAGCAGGAGCTTGGTTTTCTGCAGAGCTTCTAGAGGTGAGGGTGTTGCGCTGCAGACTGCTGCCAGTTTGTGGTCTTCTGGCACAACAGTGTGAGCAGAACAATGTGTAATACCAAATCAACAGGAAGGAGAATAGTTAAAGAAAGCTGGGGTCGGGACAGGCAACAAACAAGCGGGTATCTGAAGCGCTGTATCTGAGGCAACTAAACTGCCAAAGGCTATTAGGATGCTTTTTGCTGATTGGCCGGTGGGAAGGGATGATGTTGATTAAACTTGGAGGAGCAGGCGGGATCAGAACTGCCCACATGCGCAGGAGAGAGGCACCCGCTCTTTAGCGAGGAGGAGGTAAGTGTGACATGAAGACACGGGCCTATCTGGGGTAACATCACTGCTGATGTTGGAAATAAGACGGACCTTGTCACAGTAAATCCCAGTATCATTGCACTGAAGTAAGTTGATATGCTGAAAATAAAAAATTCAGGCAAATACAAAAACTAATGTTCGTTCTAAAGACAAATAAATGCTGAATACATTTTGAGTATTTCAGTATGTATTTACATAAATTTGCTAGATCAAGTTAGCATACCCTGCACATCATGCATACAGTAGGGGTGCCGGTATTGGCTGACAAATTCGAGAAGGGACAAATTATAGATGACTAATAAATATGCAAAGACAAAAAGTATCCCTATGATATAGTGTATCTTTAGTTAAAAGATCATTTAATCATCAATGGCTAGTTTCAAAAAGTTAGCCATGGCAAATTATGAAGTGTCACTTTTGAAGAGACAGAGCCTCTGGGGGGCGCTGTGGCTTGTTCAATGGTTGTGTAAGCCAAGGTGCAGAATCTAAGCAGCAGCCTGTTTTTCTCCAGAGATTCTAGAGGTGAGGGTGTTGCGCTGCAGACTGCTGCCAGTTTGTGGTCTTCTGGCACAACAGCGTGAGCAGAACAATGTAATAGCACATCAACAGGAAGGAGAATAGTTAAAGAAAGCTGGGGTCGGGACAGGCAACAAACAAGCGGGTCAGGAACAAAACCAGGGGTAGAGAACCAGAAATCCAGAAAATAGACACCAGTGACATGGGGGTTACCAGAGACACAGGGGAACAAAAGAGACACAGGAAGAGAGAGGTGGCACAGGTAACATGGGGGTCACCGAAGACAAAGGAAACACTAGAAGAGCACAAGGAAATAGACAGGAAACCAACAGACTGGGCAACACGGGGTTAACACAGGAGCTGGACTGGGAAACGCTCAATTAACTAACAGGTGATTAGGAAATGCTCAGCAGAGCGAGGGGGCTTGGCACTGGTGAAGACACATTGCTAGAACACTGAGCGCTATATCTGAGGCAACTAAATAGCCAAAGGCTATTAGGATGCCTTTTGCTGATTGGCTGGTGGGGAGGGGCGATGTTGATTAAACTTGGAGGAGCTGGTGGGATCAGAACTGCCCACATGCGCAGGAGAGAGGCACCCGCTCTTTAGCGAGGAGGAGGTAAGTGTGACATGAAGACACGGGTCGACAAGTTTGGTGTTAAGTATATTGTGCTACTTGCATAGAATCCTAACCCCATCCCTACTGGGCACCTTTGGGATGAATTGGATACCAATTTGTGACGTGTAATTTCTTACGACAGCAGTACCTGACCTTTTAAATGCTAAATTCATTTAATAGACATAAATTCTCACAGTCTCAAAATCCCACGTTCTCAAAATCATTTGAAAAGCCTTCCTAGTAGTGTGGAGGCTGGTATAGCTGTAAAATTTGGGGTGGGGGTGCAACTGTATTAGTTGACTTGATTTTTGAATGATATGTCCTACAAGCTTATACAGGTTTGATGATCAGGTGATTTTTATCGATCTGTTCTTGTTGCTTTAAATTAGGTTACGACCTGAAAACATTATGTATTAAATGACTAATTTTGTTATTATACAACTTGTATTGGTATTTCTTGTGCAGATATGGAAAACTCAATGACATGAAAACTGCCTTTCTGAAAAACCTCACCAATTACGGCTACTCATCCTTGTTATTGCCGGCATTTTCCTATAGTAGTAACACAGCCATTTCTTTCGAAGTCCACCACCTACTGAAGAAATATCAAGCCAAACAGAAAGCTATATTTTTCCATCCAAATTACCTTAAAAGCCTTGCCCAGTTTTGGAGAGGAAGGGGCGTCCGAGCCTACCGCCTGTCCACCGGATTTATGATAACCAGTGCAGCCATCGAACTTTGCCAGGATGTCACACTGTATGGATTTTGGCCATTCTCTAAAAATCTGGAAGGGAAACCAATCAGCCACCACTACTATGACAACCAACTACCAAAGCCTGGCTTTCATGCCATGCCCAAAGAGTTTTATCAAGTCCTTCAACTGCACCATAAAGGGGTTCTGAAGCTTCAAATTGGTGAATGCGTAAAGAGATGAGAAATGAAAGGTCTTTTTTTTAACTTATTCAAATGCTAAACTTCTGTTGCCAAACAAGATCTGAATATGGATATGTTTGGTACATCACAGGTTATCAAAGCTACTATCAACAAATCAGTAGGTGTAAAAACCTGTTGCCTTTTTTAAATGTGATCAAAGAATATTTTGATTTCTTGGTCAAACGCAGATTATATTTTGGACCCTGGAGACGTAAACTGATAATAATCCAATCGCCAAGTTTGAGTTTAATTTATGGGACTTTTGATCTTTCAGGGCAATATAGATTTCACTATGGCGCACTCTATGAATTGCCTTTAATGAACTTCTTCTAGTTGTGCGTTGACTTCACAAGCCACCCAATTTTCAGTTGTAAAATGTTTTTGGAAATGGTCTTGCCCTTTGGCACGCATAGCAGATTACCAGGATATCTGACAAATGACCTGGAAATGTTTGATTTATAGAAACTTTACCATTTTTAGCATATACAAATGCAAAAAGATTATGTTTTATTGCTGCTGAGTTTTTTTTATCCACTTATATAAATATAAAACGTTTTTGTCCTTGGTCTAATGGAACATATTATCATGAGGAAGCTTGTACTATTTTACTGTGCAATACAAATCTCCTTGTCTGAGATCCAAATTGATGTACTTGAATTGCAATATAATTCCCGTACAATTTTTGAAAGCAGAAGAAAAAACTATGGCAGTGAATACATTTAGAGTTGAAAATTGGCACTTAAAAGAGATTTCAAATACTGTATTATTAACTTACTTGATTGCTAAGATTGCATTTAGCTTTCCTTTTACGGATCAATTTTTTTTTGTGCTTTTTTTGACGTTTTAAAAAGTATAGATATATTTATTTATGTATGTACATGTTAAACAAACTCAGGAGCCCAGTTGATAAAATTTTCAACTTGAAATTGTTTACATTTTTTAAGCTTTAAGAAGACATGAAAAGTATTTTTGTTAGTGAACGGACCTGTAATGTGAAGAAAGCCAAATAACAAGGAGACTGATAAAAAGTTGTGAAATCCTTGTTTTTTTAGCTAGTAAACATAATATTCCTGTGTGAAGTGTTTTTTTTTAGGTGTTTTTGCCTTTACTTGATGTTAAACATTCCACTAGATAAACTTTCTATTGTTCATGTGGCCGAATGCAGGGGGAATACGGACGAGGACATGGCACCAGGTGAAAAAATTATTGATAGGTGCAGCAAATACAACACTGTGTGCTGTGCCTTCCAATGCATTTAGTAGAGAGTGCTGGCCTGTGCAAAGTAATTCCATCACATGGAAATAATGGGCTACTGGTTTGAAAGGAAAATATTTGATTGCAGAACTCCAGCCTTCCCTTTGGTCTTGCAAAGTTGTATAAGCTCCTCTTCTGTTCTCAATCTGGTTAATCAGCACACTGCAAACTTCTTACAGCAGGGGTGTTAAACTCAAATATACAGAGGGCCAAAATTAAAAACTAAGACAAAGTCACAGGCTTATCTTGCAGGTTATTGAAAAAATTGAGGACGTTTTTCCTTCTCATTAGATATAAAACCTTTTCATATGGAAAAAAAGGTTTTGCTTAACATTCAATCTGGAACAAGGCTATAATAGAGAAATAGCACTGCTACTACAATTCCCTGCTTTAAATGTTATGAGTGGCTGGAACTCCGACTGTGTTTCCAATAGATTCCAATGCGGGGCCATGCATAGGCAGAGAGCCCGCTGGTCTAAAGAAGCGAGTGATGCCAGGAATTGTAATAGTAGCTCTATTTCAATGCAGCGGTGGGCCAGTTGCAATTCATATTTAGGATTCCTTTGGGTGCCAAAAAAATTTCTTTTGGGCGCCAGATTTGGCCCTCGGGCCAGAGTTTGACACCGCTGTCTTACAGTATGTATGAGAAGCTGCAGCAACTCTGCCCCATTGCCCCTTTTATTATTTGGATTTCAGTTCAATTCTGGAGATCCATCATATTTGCAATTCATATTTAGGATTCCTTTGGGTGCCAAAAAAATTTCTTTTGGGCGCCAGATTTGGCCCTCGGGCCAGAGTTTGACACCGCTGTCTTACAGTATGTATGAGAAGCTGCAGCAACTCTGCCCCATTGCCCCTTTTATTATTTGGATTTCAGTTCAATTCTGGAGATCCATCATATTTGGGGTTTACCAGTTCTTCAGACTGACACCTGTCATTCAAGTCATATTGATTTGTGTATATCTCCTCCCAGAGTGGAGAAACCCAATTATGATGTCACTGGGTCTAAAATTAGGTAAAAAGAATGAAACAGTTGTATTGAAAACATTGGTTAGCACAGTGGTCCCCAACCTTTTGGAGCTTACGGACTTACCCCATAGTGATGTCATGATACCAGAACCCACTCTCCCATAGCAGGTCTGAGCCTGTCCAGAGACACAACCCACCCACCGCTCTGAGCCTGCGATCCGTACGAAAGACATGGACAGCGGCTCTTGGCTGGCCATGTCGGCTGTGGCTCCAGCCGGTGCTCCCCCAGTGGGGTCAGGAGAAGGACCCCGCTTGAGGGAAGGTGCACTCGCTGGAGCCACAGCCCACCTGTCAGATGACTGGGGACCCCTAGGTTAGCATGTTGATGAAGGGTAAAAGTAGGAGGAAGAGAAGGCAAAATAAAAACAGAATAATCTTTAGTTTTTTCTTCCAGATTAGCAATCAGTATCTTTTCATATCTATTTATATTCACATCACACTGGAGAGGAGTTTTTATTGGTTATAAATAACATCCAATACAAATGCTTTTTTGCTACAAATTTATAAGCATGAAAACCACTGAAATGAAAGAGATGCAGGGGAAGATTGGGGTCTGAAAAGGCCATGAGAATAGTAGGAATTGCAAGCTTCTAGCCCGTTATTATTATCATGGTAAATACAAACAAATGTAAAGGTGCCTTGATTTAGGATTCCATGCTAGGATAGGATTCAATCACCACCATGACTTCACATGGTGAACAGTAAATGTGAGAACATAAAGGATATTCACAATCTTTATTGATTTATAGCACTCTATTAAAGTTTGCATTTGCCATACCACTGACTGCACTGTGCTTTAAAACAAAAAAAAATATATAAACCAAATTAAAACCATATCTAATAGTAGTCACATTCAGCTGGAGCTTTTCAAGTCACGTCATTCATTCTACAAATGTAGGAAATTATTTCAGTATTTATATCCACACAGCACAAACACCCTATTCATAGTTAAGTAGTTACTGTAGGTTGAAAAAATACATAAGTCTCAACCACTATAAAATAAACATGATAGAATCCAGCATGTCCCAAATAAAACCATATAAACTTAGATGATCTGCGGGAAGGCAAAAAAAAAATCTTATAAAGACTAGTTCACTTTGCTCCAACAAGGAAAAAAGATCCTTCCTGATCCCATAACCTAATCAGATGTTCCCTGAATCAACAGTCCCCAGTGTCATTCCTTTTAAACTTCAATACCCAGTTATTTTCTATCCTTCTATAAAAACATCCAGCGTTTTCCTACGGCAGTCTATAGAATATGCTTAACTACCTGAGGGAGCCTATTCCAGTGGTCGACAAACTTTTGGACCTCATAGACTCTGGACCCCGCATGCACGTGCAACCATGTGTCACTCAAAGGGGATGAAACTTCCCCCCGAGTGACGTCAAGATGCCAGAACCCACCCTCTCTCCCATCGCAGGTCTAAGCCTGCAATGGGAGAGTGGGCAGGTTGTGTCCAGAGAAACTGCGATCCATACGGGAGACATGGTCCGCAGCTCTGGCCGGTGCGCCCCCTCCAGCAGGGTCCTTCTCCTGACCCCGCAGGGGGAGACCAGCCAAAGCCATGGACACCAGTTGGCAACCGCTGGCCTATTCTACATTTTCACAGACCTTAGTGATCCTTTTTGCAACAAAGAGTGTCCCTTGTCCGTTGCAATGACTTTAAAATTATTACAATCCCCATAGAATGAGACATGTCAGATGTTGATTTTCCAAGATCGGGAGGTATCAAATTTGTTGAAGCATCATCCTCTATTTATATAATCTCACCTTTGGTATCAGTAAGTCTGCATATATGTCTAACTATAGAATTACATAGCTCAGGATGTGGTTGTTGGTGAAACCCTAGGGTAGGAATTTTGAAACAACATTACAAGTAGAAGATAGCTGGTGTTGAAAGCCCCTGTCCCTCTTCAGAGATGGTTGTTCTAAATGTAAGTAGAGAGCCTTTTTTTAAACCAGCTGCCGAATTTTCTTCAGATGTAGGAAAACTCTTGAATCGTGCCTTGTAGCATTTACCCTTCAGTGTTGGGCCATTTGTTGAGGGGTTATTCTGTCTCTCTGTCTCTTATACAATTCGTTGCATTTCTCACTACACTGCACTACATATACCAAGTTACATTGCTGGGCTTAAATGAAACAAGGATGTGATGTTTGTTAAAAATCCTTCTAAGTCTTTCTGACACTCCAACTACATACCGGGCGAACATACTACTCAGTTGTATTTGTTGTCTCATTTGTTTGATGGTCGTGAATTTGTGCTTGACTAATTTTGGTCTGAGTAGCCACAAGATTTCAAAGCATTCCTGAGATGTCTGTGTTCCTTGTGTTTAGACTATGTGTTTGTTGCTATCTGAGCTCAATGTTGCAGAGTTCTAATAACCTCTATTTTATGTTCCAGTGGGTGGTGGGAGTCAAAACACAGATACTGCTCTGTATGGGTAAAATTCCTGTAGACCGCATTGTCAAAGCCATCCTCCTCCGTGATATGTAACATGTAGCCTACAAGGGTAAATTTTCCTGTGTAAATGTAATATATTTGTCCAGTTTGTTTATGTGTTCACTAAAGCTTGTATCTGATATACTAATCTTGACCCATGTATCTTCCACATACCTGAACCAATGACTGAGTGTTATTCGTGTAAAGGAGTTTAAGGCTCTCTTCTCCACCTCCTCCAAGTTTGCTACAATGGGAGAACCTGGATCTCACAGCACAGCCATGTTTGTGTCTGTTTAGGTAATTCTTGTACATGAAATAGGTGATGTTAAGACAAAGGTCCTGCAAGGAACTGGTCTGGTTTTGGGTGCCGTAAGCCGTTAAGACCTTTAACTTGTCGTAGAGGTTTTCTTACAGTCCCAAAAGCTTCTGCAGTTGGTATACTGATATATAATGATGTGATATAAGACACATTGTCTCCTCTGGCTCTAACAATAATTCTAGGACTTTGTTCATAAATCTTTAGAGTTCTGATTGTGGTGCATTGTGTTACCAGCTAATAGTAATAGAATAGTAGCCAGGTACTTAGCAATATAATAAATTGCAGAGTTGATGGGGCTGTCATTTGGTCTTATAGGGGGCACCTTCCTTGTGTATTCCATATAAGCATGGTGTAATTTCCCCAGGTTAGAGATCAGGGTACAATGTCCAATGAATGGTGCGTACTATTTCTAACTGTTACAAACAATCAATTACCTTTTTCTTGTAATACTGGTTTTCCTTTTAATGTCTCATTAGTGATCCCATAGTATTGATTACCTTAGTAAGGTAATGTACTCAGATGTAGTCATGACCATGGTGCATCTTCCCTTGTCGGCTGGCAGGATGGTGATATATGGATCAGACTAAGCAAAGTAAGAGCCCTTATTGAGTAAAGTCAAGTTGGAAACGGATGTTTTGGCACTGGACAAGACCACAGAGACCCTTAGACTATGTTTTACAGCCTTTTCTAATGATATGTGGTTGTTATGAATTGTTGATTCTGTAGCTGCAGTATTGTCCACCACATTTTGGGTGCCACAGCAAAGTTCTCCCCCTTGGCTAACACTTCCTTAACTGGTTGAGTAAGGGTTTTTTCCAAAAGGTTCCTAATCCACTTTTTCTTACTGCTTTGAAGTTCTCTGCCCTCATCCTGTCTCCTCCTGGTTAACTCTCTATTTTATTCTGCTATCGTTACTGGACCATCGTAACAAGTTGTTGAATTTGTTCATCGCTCATTTGTTGCTCTTCCTTACCCTTAGCATGTTGCACTAGTTGACTCCTACTATGAAAACAATCAATGTTTTTCTAGTAGGTTTGGTGCAAAACCCTGTTAAATTCTTAAATTTTCTGTCTTAGAACAGCATTGGCTTAGTGCGTCAGTCTCATCTGTTCATTCAGTCTTTTTATCTGAGATCATTGTAAAATGTTGGTAGCCCTGTGGGCTTGTACTGTGCAACCCAAGCACTCACACCTCCTTATCTTGGACAATCAACATATGCCATGGGTCACATTCCATGGTCAATGGATTAGGGTGTTTGTTCTGAATGGATAAACATGCTGGGGTATTGTCCTACACAGGTGAAGGAACTGAGGAAGTGTCTTGGAAAGCTGGAAAATGTCTTCAATATTACAAGTCGACATAAATGTGTCTACCTAATCGTTGGTACGCAACAACCTGGGTAAATGAAAAACTCAACAGACATATTATATTATTGCACAAAAGGTTTGCTTCTTTCGGAAACCTTGTGTTGGTCAGGGTGACATTTTGGTTCAACATTACCATGACCCATTTACCCTGAGAGCCTTATGTACACTTTTTCTAGTGTGCAGTGTATGCTCAAGTTAACCTGGTCAAAAAAGTGTTTGATATCAGAGATAGAAATAGTAGGTAGCAACCAAGATAGGTCAATGGCTTTATCCTCCAAAAGAATTCTGTGCCTCCTCAATCTAGCTCAATATTTCAAATAACAGGATTGTGGGAGAGATTATGATGGTTCAGCAGGTTCCTATGCAGTTTACTAATATATAATTATATATATATAGTTCACAGACCAAACATTGTCACCACCAGCTACT
>NC_092862.1:133310794-133315616 GCF_032062135.1 Pyxicephalus adspersus
ATTTAAAAGAGAAAGCAATGTGATGAAAATATGGAAGCTTTCATTGTTGACTTGTTTTTGAGGGTACAGAATTTGGTGTTTTCCTTGCTTTTCTGCTTAATATACAGTCAGTGAAATGCCATTGTTCCTGTATACTTTATTGTTCATATTGGTGACTCATTAATTAGTGGAAAAGAAACATGGCAGCCATGGGTGTGCAGTGGCAGCTCTTATATTTCCATCTAACAATTAGAAATTTTACCATAGCATAAGCAATATTACCTACTTAGCTTCGCAAAGTTTGGTCATGTATATAAATGTGCTTTTGATATACACAATTTGGAATTCTTGGCATGAATAAAACTCATGTAAAATTTACAGAGGTGACCGGATCTAATATGTAATTAAAGATATTCTCTGGATATAATTGTCACAAGATTGATTGCATACATGGGTGAGGAGCATGCTTAAATGAATATATTATTTATTACAGCATGGAGGTCTGGAATCCTGAAATAATTATTAAGTGAAGACATTGATACATGATGGTGTTTTGTACTGATTGCCTTGTGTAATAATTACAAATTATTTTCACACAGCTATCTCAGTCTGTTCATTGTCGTGCCGTATTCACTGACACCTGTACATCTTTATAGAGAATTGTCCGGGATCACAGTCTATCAGTGAATAGCTAGTGCCGAAAAGGAATCCAAGTCCAAACCTGTGGTTTGCTGGTACATAAAAATCAATGTGTTTTCATTATTGTGCTCCAGAGATAAGTGACATACACACCTCATATAATAGTTGCCCAAGATGAATAGTCGTCTTCACCTCAGGTAAAACTATAAGTACACATGTTGTTCATTAATGGTGACCGACTGATTGGGAATGACTTGTGCATTTTTATAGAGCCACTCACTTGTCCTTCCCCTACCCTCTCCATATTACAGAAGAGTTCTGTGTGTACAGCGCTCGTTTATTCTTCTATCACTGTAAATAATCACAAAAGATTGTTTCCAGCAGCAATAATCTGATGTTCATCAGACGTCTGTATGCGGCTTTAGGCAGAATGGTGCCCTGGAATAGGTAGTTGGAGGTTTGCCCATCCCAACCCTTGGTTGACACCTGAAAGAGTTGCAATTAACACAAATAACCTACCCCACTTACATTGTACTCAAACTGCCTCTATTAAACTTTTTACCCCAGAGGAACCCCTACATTTTCAGGTTTAAGGGAACCCCTAATAAAACCAAGTTGTTGGCAATTAGGTGGAAAAATGCTGCCTACATTATTGGCCAGTTAGAAGAATGTTCTCCTTACAGTAGGAGCTAGAATGTCACTCTACAGACAGCTGAATTATTTACTTGCTTCAATCAGTTGGCTTTGCCAAGCGGCATTGGTCCCAGAACTTTGGAGGCATCATTAGATGAGAGGTCAATTAGTTGCTGCTCAAGGAACCTTGGTAGATAACGGTTGGCCTGCAAGATCATCTGCCATTGTGAATTCATAGACAGGTGCACCACTTTGACCAGTTGTGTTCCTCCCCTTGTTTACTTCAAAAGAATGAAATTTGTAGCTGACCCAGCAGATGCATAAACTGGGCACCTGGACCCTGCTTAAGGTGCCACGTGGATGATCTTTCTCTACCCTCCACAGTTCTCCGCTGAGAACTTTCCTGCATTTTCCTATTGCTCTGCTCAGGCACCAAAATGCCCAATAATTACCAATACGGGGAAGCATGTGAATCATTCCCCTTGCATGCGACAGCATTGGTTCTTGGTAAATGGTTCAGCCCTGTCACATGGGGGTTGGGAAGTATTAAGCCCTGTGTAAGCTCCTATTTGTGTTGTTGGTCCTTACACAGGACTTCTACTTTTCTGATTGTATTCCATTTGCTGATCACAAGTGAACCTGTGCAGATAAAAATGAAATTGGCATTGATGACATGAAGTCATTGAAATCTAGCAACCCAGAATCCCCATGCTGCATACTTTACCCAGGCCAGTGACTGACTACGTGGTGAAGACCAAACCAAGTCTTGGAAGCCAAACATCTGGAAACATGTCTGGGATTTTTATAATGCCATTTATTCATCAGGCTTCTCATAGCACTTCTGGGAGGAACCGCATCTTGACACATTCTCCTGTACTCCGAAACCTCTTCTCCAGCCTGGTTGTGTGTGGATTGTTTAAAGGAATGATGTAACCAGAGAACAAACAACTTTTTTACAGATTGAAACAAAGATTAGTTAAGTAAACAAATTATTCCATTTATACTTTAAATTAAACCTAAATCCCAAACAGATAAAGGGACTTGAAAGGCACCTAACGTGCAGCTAAACATACTAAAGATATTATACAAATATGATTTTTTATTTTATACAAAATCACCATAAAAATAATTGCTCAGTGCTTTGCATATATAGATAAAGAATGAACACAGTGCAATATTATACACAAATACACCTCGTGTGGTCACTTTGTCTTCTGCTTGATCAATATTAATATTATTACACATATCCAATGATGACCAATATCATCATTGCTATAGATAGTAACAGAAGCTATGTATGAAATTGCTAGAGCTAAAGGCTTGACAAGACAAGGACCCCTTCTCAACACGTTTCCCAGACAGAATATCTGCTTCATCAGGGGACAATGGTTCATTTATTCATTAGTTATACATAATTTATACATAGCTATTCCCTATATACATTGTATAGAATATAAAGATACAAACATTTATCTTACACTTCACCTGAAACCGTGATACCAACTTCTCCACAGATCTGTATGTGGTTGTAGTGGATATATATACATATATATGATCCTCTCCCTGCCCTCGGTAACTCGGTAGTTGATGGACAGGCTAATGATGCAGCCTCCTGGGATACCCACACCACAAATCCTAAAAGGCAGAAGGTGGCCTAAAAGGTAAAAATCTGATCATCTTAGCTGCACAAAACCTGGAAGAGACAGCTGGCTCATAATCATTTTGGAAATATGGAGAGAATGCTTCTGGATAGACTGGGGGTAAAAGCATATTCATGGAAGGAAAAATTGAATTTTTTTTTCGAGGCGTATACAATGGATATAATAGGTGTACACACCCCTGTTAAAATGCCATTTTTTTCTGATGTAAAAAATAAAACCACAATATCATTTCAAAACCTTTCCCACTTTTAATATGACCTATAACCTGTACTAGTCAATTGAAAAAAAAACAAATCTGTTAGGGGAAAAATATAATATTTAAAACATGTACAAGAAGCTGGTTGCAGAAGTGTGTACACCCTTAATCTAATACTTTGTTGAAGCTCTTTTTGATTTATTTCCAGCTTCAGTTTTCTTGGGTTGGAGTCTATCAGCATGGCAATAATAATAATAATAATAAGAATAATGGCACATCTTTGCCCACTCTTCCTTGCAAATCTGTCAGATTGTGAGTTCATCACTTATACACAGTCCTTTTCAGGTCTTTCTTTTGGATATAGGTCTGGGGTGTGGCTGGGGCAATACAAAATCTCCTTTTCTTATAACGAAGCCATTATTTTGTTGATTTGGATGTATGTTTGGGGTCATTGTCCTGTTGCAAGGTAACATTCCTTTTCATCTTTAGCTTTCCAAAGGTTTTGGCCCAAAAGTGACAAATTGATAAACACATTAGGGAAGCACTGTACACATGCGTGTCCGAGAAGAACATGACCTTTGCTTGTGTACATATATATATATATATATATATAATAATTATTATTATTATTATTTATAATAATAATAAACAGGATTTATATAGCGCCAACATATTATACAGCGCTGTACATTTAATAGGGGTTGCAAATGGCAAACAGCTACATTGACACAGGAGGAGGAGAAGACCCTGCCCTGAAGAGCTTACAATCTAGGAGATATATGACATGACATGTGCTTCCAAATGATATGTAACAGCACACCTGATTTATCCATGTCTGATCAGACCCCCAAAAAACAAGCCATATTCCCTCCCTCAGCCCATGTGTAACAGCCCTTAGTAAATCAGGCCCGTCATCGCCCTTCTAACTTGGGTTTAGTTTTTGTCAGTAGAAATGCCAACCGAATGTTGTCAAACTCCATGCTGTCTCCGCTCAGCTCGGCGTTGCCAATTTTGCACTTAACGAGTGAGCTCCCTACAGTCTCCTCTCGGAGCTCTTCACCTTCTGAATTATTTAAATGCAGAAAAAGCTGAGATTGTTTTCCATGCCAGCGCTGCTTCTAAAAGGAGATATTCAAATGCAGAACTTGTTTACAAAGGTTGATAAAAATAATTCCGCCACAAGTTTTTTTTTTCTAAAAAAGGTTTTGAAATGCAAAGTCCTACTGTTAAAGTAAAACCTAAAGTAAACTATTGCAAAATGGTGTAATGAAATACAAATTTCTACTTCACTTATAAAGGAACAAAACGGACAATTAAATATTTATACACAGAAAAGAAAGATATCTATTCGTTAAAAATTGATAAAACATACAGCACTCTAGTCTCAACATGGGATATTAATAAAGCAGTGAATGTGACATTTGAATGAATCACTGTTATTTAAAGCACATGTTTCAGGATAATTCAGCAATCTGTAAATGTCATATTCACTGCATGATGCCCACTTAGGTCACCTTAAGGTTATGTTCATACTGACCATGAGTTTGCATTGCATTCACCCTTTCCTCATGCCAGTGAATCATTGTGTTGGGGGAGACTCTACATGTAGCTTCTCCTGCTGCAGCCCCATAGAGAATGAATGGGGGAAGTTGTAAGCAATACCAGTACCACTTACTGCAGCTAGCTGTCAATGTGCAGAGCCAGGGCTGAAATG
>NC_092862.1:133316854-133319676 GCF_032062135.1 Pyxicephalus adspersus
AGATCAGGGGAGAATCAAAGGAGACTTCATGGGAAAACATCGGGGGTAAAGAACACTGGCCTTTTGGGCAATTCATGCATTTAGGATGGCATTCCCACAAACCAGTTCATTTTGGGCTAAATTTGATTTCCAATGGAATGTCTACAGACCAGTTCCTGGCAGCCATCAACAAGAAACTCCACAATGGTTTCCCTCAAGATATTTCGGTGGCAGGTCCATCTGTACATTCGTCCCACAGGAATGTTAATCCGAAATTGTGCAATGTGCAATCAGAATATTCCTGTTTAGAACAGAATTAAAGGCTGTGATGCAAATGCCCAACAAGAAGCAACCTTTAGCATACAATTCAGAATTGTTCTCTATAACATTTCTTTCTATAATATCGATTTTTAAGGCAGGGAATTATGTAGACTGCATGTGCTGATCTCCTGCATCTTCTTGGCATGGAGCAAGCATACAGCAAGTGAAGCCAGGTCCCTTCATTTGTATACTTGGGTTGGCCATTGAGTCATAGGGCCTATAATGTAAATTTAATAATGCTCCCAATGTTGGAGAGAATACACTTTAATCTGAAGTTGGGTGGTGACTCAGCTATCATGAAATGGATCTGGTCCAGGACTGAAAACATTTGCTAACAATTTCTAAATTACTTTTAGGATATCCATTCCAGGTTTGCTGGATCACCCAGCTTCATCAATGAAAGTGTATTCTCTCCAGCTTTTATAAATGAAATAAATTAAAGCTCTCCAAGAATGGGATACATAGACTATCATGGATGAACCTGGGTGATACAGCAAGCCTGCAAAACATTTCAAGGCAATTGTTTTCAGTCCTTGACTAAATCCATTTCAGGTTTGCTGGATCACCAGCCAAGTTCACCCATGATAGTCTATGTTCTCCATTCTTGGAGCTCTTTAATAAATTAGGCCCATAATGTGTTGAAACAAGTAGTCAGCCCAACAACTGGCATTTTTAGAAGTAAAGGTCAGCAATGGAAGCCTATAGCAGGGGTTCCCAACCCCCGGTCTGCGGCCATCTGACAGGTGGGGTGTGGCTCTGGCCGGTGCACCCCCCACTGGGGTAAGAAGAAGGACCCCCCACAACCATCCCACTCTTCCATCATAGGCTCAGACCTGCGATGGGAGAGTGGGTGGGTTCTGGCATCATGACGTCACTCTGGGCGATGTTTCTTCACCTTTGAGTGACACATGGCACCCCGCACATTTGCGGTCCGGAGTCTCTGCATTTAGTGGTCCTTTTGCTAGAAAAGGTTGGGGACCACTGGCCTATAGCATTCTCCCATGACAGGTGAACCTTACATAATACAGTTTATAAAGCATAGAAGAATACATTCTTGTATTGAAAGATATATTGAAGAGAAAAAGAAAAGACAGAAAGAAAAGAAATAAAGTATAGAAAGAAAGAAAAAGAGAAAAAAAAAAAAAGAGAAAAGAGAAAATAAGTAAGAGAATGAGAGGAAAAGAGAGAGACAGAAACTATCGGCCCATTTATAAAGCTGAAGATCCAGCTTTTGTTTCTGCAAGGATTACATCAATACTGTGCCCACCTCATTCATATAAATGGAGATCAGCTTAATAATTACGTATATTCACAGTCATGTATAAACTGGCATCTGACTATTTTCCGATGGTTTTACCACTTATCAGCATGATCACCACTTACCAGATCACCAGATTTGACACTTTGATGATTATCCCTCTTCATTACCAAATATGAAACAAGTCGTGGGCCCGGAGCGAGTGTCCGTTTTATCCCTCTGTATTGACCACATTGGGGCAGATTCACTAAGGGATTGTTCACTTACATTATTAAATTATTATTAAATTATCAGCTTGCGAGGGGTAATTAACATAAGTGAATGTGGTGATAATTGACTTTGTAAAGAATACCCAATCGCATGTAAAAAAAATCCTATTTCTTGCACATGATTAGCCTGTTGAAGTCCTCAGTTTCATCTCCTAAAGTATCTCTTGGGGGATATTCATTGCTATGTCAGCAAACTATATTCCATTAGTACATCATGCATATTACATACTTTGATATGGAGGGTTAACCCATTTTTGTGAGCTTAGGGCAGGGGAGCTATTATTATTATTAACAGCTTATATATCTATATAGCACTGACATATTACACAGTGCTTTATAAAGTCCGTCCGTCATGTCACAATGGCTAATTTCAGACGTGTGGTTGGCTGGTTGACCTGAACCAATCCTATTTAACTGAATGAGAGCAGTTGGGAGCCACTTTGTGCATGTCACAGTTGATTGGTTGTGAATCCATCGTGTTAATTCTGGTCATTCATAAGCAGTCAGCTGCTTCCATTGGCTTGAAGGCAGCAGCTATCAAATGCTGAGCATAGGACATAATTCATCTTTATCCATCAACTTTCAGAAAATATTGAACCACAGGAAACCTCACACACATAACACAGAGGATGAGATTCAACCACACGTTTGAAAGCAGCCTAACTGTCCGTCAGAAGGGCTCATAATCCCATGTCCCTACCATAGTCATATGTCATTAACACAGCGAACGGCCAATTTTAAAGGGATCCAATTAACCAAACTGAAAGTTTTTGGAATGTGAGAAGAAACCCAAGTGCCTGGGGAATTCCCAAGCAAACACAGGGAGAACATTGAAACCCCATGCAGATTTTGCCCTGGCTGGGATTGGAACCTGCAACCTTTGTGCTATATTGTGGGAGTTCTAGCCACTGTGCCATCATGTCACCCATGGGACAATTGTTGCTATGAAGTTTTGGAGTTTGCTTTTTTTTTCTTTGAGAATATGACACGTATCA
>NC_092862.1:133320913-133322615 GCF_032062135.1 Pyxicephalus adspersus
TGTCACCCTAGTGCAGGAAGTGTGTTAGAATAGAACCTCAGTACCCTTTCCCTTCTGCTTGCTGCCATAACATAGATGAGGTGTTCTGTAGGCTGTAGAAAGAACTGGCTAGAGCTGATATTTGAGATTTAAAAAACAAACCCTTGAGGATGCAAAACTGGTGTAGATTGGAAAAAATCATAAAAATAAAAAAGATTAGTTTTTAATTTTTTAAATTTTTAATTTTTTAAAGGTCTCTTTAAAGGTTGGTGGCATGTCTCCTTTATGCAATACTCCCTTTGTACCACACGGTGGCAGCATATCCTAACTTTGTCATTATTCTAACACTTCTTCTCCCCTAATTCCAATAATATCTCCAGCAATGAATATTTTACATTTATCAATCTAATATTATTTTATATGAATACAGGTAGTCCCGGGTTACATACGAGATAGGGATTGTAAGTTTGTTCTTAAGTTGAATTTGCATGTAAGTCGGAACAGGTACATTTTTTTTATGAATGTAATTAGGACAGGTGTTTGTCTCAACATATTATTGAGCAGCATGGTGTCAGTTACTGTATAAAATCCCCATTGTAAGCAAACAAAGCAAAAAAAAAAAAAAAACTTGGAGCCCAGACATTTAATAACTTCTGGAGAAAGCTGTGCTTTGATATGCAAAAAGAATCAACCGCTGAGTTTGTTTTGGTCATTAAGGAGTTACAAGAGTCTACAGAGGTCTCAGCTGTGTTTAGCAAATTATTTTTTCTGCAAGTCGATTGAACTGCCCCCCTATCAAGCCTCCATCTTGCACAGGAATGAGCAGGGAAGCTCCGTTCATATCTAGGAGTCGGCCGTATGTCAGATGTCCTTAGCTCGAGGACTCCCTGTAGCTCTGCATTTCTGACCAACAACAGTTCACAAGGCATTTATTATATTTTTACTGTGACAGTTTGTAAGTTGACGTTATTATTAAAAAATTAAGATATAATACAAGTGCTCAAACAAGTCATTCAAAAAAACAGGTTCGGGTAAAGATTCTAATTTACCAAAAATGTATTCATGAAAATATTCTTACATATATAATTAACCACATAGGTACGATGAGCTTTGAAGGCACACTGGGAAAAAAAACATAGTTTAGGTACCTTATGCATATCTTGTATAGGCCTCCTACTGTTACAGATGCTGTTTGTGTGCCAGTCCATGGAGGTGTCACCACTGTGCCATGGCAGAGAGAGGATACTTGTATTAGGATAGAATAAAAAAAAGCCAAGGTACCGTAACTCTCACTTTTCAAAATTTATTGATATTTTTGGTCCCCGGCCACACAAAAACACACTTTGAGGATCTCAACCACATCCCACCGCCATGACTCTGACCAAGCCAAAGGTTGCCCTGGGCTGGTGGTAGGCTTTCTCTTTTTCAACCAAACTTCAAATGGCTTCTTTTACCTCTGCTCCCACCCACGCTTTTCCTAACCTCACCTCCTAACCAGTTATCTAGATGACCTTCTCCTATCCTCAAATATTTCCCTTAACCCTTTGTTATCTCTCTCCCCTTCATGTAGCCTGCACCCATTCTTTTTAACATCTGGGTCTCCTTGGAAAATTATATTGTTCTCCCATACAGGTAGTCCCCGGGTTAGGGACATCTGACGTACGGATGACTCCTAGATAAGAACGGGGCTTCCCTGCTCCCTCGCGTGCAGGACGGAGGCTTG
>NC_092862.1:133323203-133324821 GCF_032062135.1 Pyxicephalus adspersus
GGCAAAAACAAACCTTGCAAAGCATTGTTCAATTTGCTCCAAATGGGGAAAAATTCCTGATTCTGTGATAATTTCTTTTGCAAATACCAATAAAAAAAAAAATAAAACTTACCAATAATTTCAAGTAAATAAAACTATATATATATATATTGGGTTCACTTTTCTCACATTCACAATCTGCTTCAGAATAATGAATACAACATCTCTAGAAATGTTTCAAACATATATTGAATTCAGAAAAGATATTTAAGTTTCAGATGCAAAAGATGAAATGAGACCTGCTTGGTTTGCATTGGGGTTATTATACAAATTAGTTTACATTAAGATAAAGGAAATCGTTCGCTGGGGCCTGCAGGGCCCACTTATATAATTAAAACTATCAGTTTCGTAGGAACTGACCCATTTTTATACTGCAAAATATTATTATTTGGATCAGACTGTCGCCTCAGACTTTTAGACGGGAGCGCAGGCCCGGGAGCTTTGCCATTGCTTGTTATCAGCCAGTAACAGATGGGCTGGCAGCAATGTTTCCACATCAGTTTAGCAGGTTTGTTGCATTGGCAGAAAATAGTCGTTTGATAAACATTTTACCCACACTCAGCCTGGTGCTAAATGGCCGATGAGTGGCACAAAACATTGAAGTCAGAAATAGCCAAGGCTGGTGGCATTAAATGTGGCATTACATGCCAGGCTGTAATATTTCTCACCACCAGCCAAACTGGATATCTATGCGAGTGCAGCCAGGGCAATGTATAAAGGGGGAAAACCCCAAGGAACCAATCAGCAATATGGCTGCCTTGTTCAAATTATATCTGATTAGTTGTTAAAGTGGAACTAAAGTCAATCCCAGCTGCCCTTGCATGCACCAAGTATGAATGAAGTTACGTCAACTCAACATGGCCAATCAGGGTGGCCAAAGATTGCAAGGATGAAGAAGAAAAGAAAGAAGGTGGCAGCACCCTCCCATGGAAGGGATAGGTAAGTGGTGCAGGTATATATATGCTTTAGGGGTTGTGCACGGACCAAGTGTCATGGATCCGGTGGATGGCTGGAAGAAATGAAGTCAGCCATTTGCTGCTCGTCACCAGCGATCTTGGAGTTGATGACGGAGGCTGGGGGTGCCAGGAACACAAGTGCTAGTAGAATCTGGTGGAGTAGCGGGCCAAGGTAGACAGCATGCAGGCAGTAGAACTGATGATCACAGCGGGCCGGGTGGCAAGGTTGGCAATGTGCAAGCAGGTGTGGCACATAATGACAGACTGAAGCAGGTCCAAAGCAAGCCAAGGTCAAGAACAGGTGGTCAAAGTCCAAGAAGAGGAAACAAAATAATAATCCAAGAATCAAATTCAAAAATACAAGCCAGGTTTTCACAAATTGTACAGGTCCCAGGTTATGTATACACAAAGCTGAAGATCAGTCAGCAAGGTGATGAAGACTTTTTATTAGGCTACTCGATGCCATCTGAGGAATGCATGCAAAACAGCATCTGAAATATAATTTTTAGAGGAACTGGTTTAAATGAAATATATATATATATATATATATATATATATATATATATATCCAAAATACTTGTTTTAGTTTCGAAAGAGTAACGAAGGATCAAAACTTCTGGTAT
>NC_092862.1:133326509-133438329 GCF_032062135.1 Pyxicephalus adspersus
CGGAGCTTAAACTTCTTTTCCTCCAGACACAAAGAGTGCCCTCTTGTTCTTTGTAATGATCTCAAAGTGAATAATTGGGAAGAGAGTTCTCTATATGGACCATTTATATACGTATACGTGGTGATCATATTCCCCCTTCATTTCAGGAAAATATCCCATACATTTTCCGTAGTGAGTTGGTGTGGAAGTGATGCATTGGAAATAGCAAAATGTGACACGGAAAAATGACCTTAGGAATAATGGAATGCCTAGCTACTGAGAACTTTTATTCGAAAACAAACATGTGGGCAGAGACAGCTGTGTACACCAAGGATCAGAATCCAGAGAACATTCAGCTCCTGTGAGAAAATTACTCAGGGCATGGCATGGTTGTGCCAATAACGAGGGACTGCCAGTGCCAGGATGGGGCAGTATGTCATCACTGGCATGTACAACTAATACTAAAATAATACCACATTTCTATCTCCATAATAAACAGACTATTAAGGCCAACCCCCAGCCTTCTTGATTGTACAGGCTCTTCTCCTGTACTGAACTTTCCTTAACAGAACCCAGCTTACATCCAGCATCATCTAGCCCAGCCTTTCCTAACCTGGGGGATCCCTTGAAATAATGTTCAGGTCTTAGGGAACCCCTGCCAATATTTATAGTATGCCCAAGGCATTAGCATGGGGGGCGTCTTACATTGCTGGTCAGTGAGGAGTATTTTACCCTTATAGATAACCAAAAAAAATCTTTAGTGTAAGCGATAACTGACCTGAGAGACACAAATTATTCATTACTCAAAGAACCCCTAGTAATCTGTTTAGGAACTGCCAGTTTCCACAGAATGTCTGATCTAGCCTTTTCCTCCCCAGCCTGATTTCATCTATCATTCATTGGATTTCAGTTCATTTATTATTTGGATGACCAACATCACCTAGGGTGGTCTGCATGCAGATACAATCTGCTTAGAGCCCCCCCACTTCTCCAGACTGGCATCCACTCATCGTAGGCACTTTGATATTTGCATAATTTCTCCCAAGAGCCATTCCACAGCTTACATCTGGTTACAAATAAAGAAAAAATACCTGATAATTCTTTAAACCCCTCAGTTAATTTGGTTTTGTTCATGTCTAGCAGTGTTATTACCACTGCCACACATCTGCTGATTTCCACATCACTTTCATCTTCTGCAATACATGGAGGTCAACAGGAAAACAAGGAGAGCACAATGGATGTCCCAGGAAGGTATGCACCTGGAAGGTATGCATATACATTCTTGTACAGGATTGCTTCACTTTTTGACAATAATCATTTATAGATGCAAATGTCAAACTAGCGTGTGCTAAAAATGAGACGGGGTGATCCAAAAATTGCTTAAATCAGTTAGCTCAGAGTCATAGAAGTTCTCCTTGGAGAATGCACAGCCACCCCCAGCTAATGAGGAAACCCATATTATACTGAACTGAAAACTTTCCTGCCCTCCTGAAAAAAAAGTTTCCTAAAATAAGAAATATACACTTACTTTCAAACCCGCAGGGCAGTCCAATCCATCCGGAAGTGTCTTGCATCGGATCTCGCATTGTCCCGGCATCTGTCCTGAAGCCGGTGCTTTGGGCGCCGGCATCTTCCCCTCTTCTTTCTGGTCCTTCTTCCTACGTCACCCGACCCAGACGTGAGATTGGGTGACATAGGATGGTAAAAAAACGCACTGCGCATGCGTCAGATCAGCAAATTTTTCTCTTTGAGTGAAAAGGCTCCTTCTCCAACTCGGGCATGCGCAGAAGGAGCATCCAAGGGCCTTCCGGGATGTGTGACGTAGGTATCCTGGTAGGCTGATCAAGGATATAAAAAAAAAAAAGTGTTGCACCTAAAAAAAAAATGAAAATAATTTTTACCTTACATAAAAGAGTTGTCTACCCTTTTATGAAAAGTGAAATTTCTGAGTTTAGGTACGGTTTAATGTTGATTGCATGTGTGTATTTACTTAGACAAGTGTTTCACAACCTATCCAACATGGGGGAACCCCTTGAAATAATGTTCAGGTCTTCAGGGAACCCCTACTATAATTACTATATCCATCCATCCACAAATATTATATACATTGCTGGCCAGTGGGAAGAAGATCACCTTTATAGATAGCTTAAAAATAATTAGTATCTATTAGAGTCACAAAGTACTCATTGCACGAACCCTGGTTATAAAACATTGACGTAATCAATATGCACAATCTACATTTATACCTGTCTGGGACCTGATCCATAATGTGTCTGTAATATCTCATACAATATGGGTGTAATTATGGTATGAACCCAAAGTTTAGTACACAGGTGGCTTTTTAAATATTTTTTAAATAATCCACACAAAGGATTGAACATGTGTATTTTCATCCTTTTATTGCCTATATGTCTTGTATAATCCAAGATCTCTCTACCATAACTACTGCCTCCGGTGCACCTGGAAGTTCAGTGCTCCCCCACCCCAATTTTGTTTGTTCTAACTTCTCGTGGTAAAACACTTATTAATGCAGCTATGAAATTGTTATTACATCATTAAAGCATATTCATCATACTCATACTCATTTAACCTCCAGCAATTCTACACAAGCTCACATGCTGGTATTGACATAATTCATTTACTTCTTACATATTTGGAATGTCAGCCATCTTGACTGGTGGCTATGGTGGCATGAATGAACTTTCATGGAGGAGGTCATTTATGCAGCTTATTGCATTATTGGTTATTAGTTTTTACAACATGTCTGAGTAAGATTTCCTATAGTTAGCCATTACCAGTCTCCAACTATTTTTTAAGCTTGAGGAGCATGGCAGCCATCCCTGAAATGTGTCACTAAAATAACACAGCCACTACCCAAAGTTAGGCTGAGCACAGGTGTTGATGCAAATTGTAAGGAAGAAAAACCAGCACCAACAGCAAGACTTACAGATTCCAAACCTGCACTTTAGACTTCCCTAGCTGACTCCTCTGCAGACCCCACTGCTGGCCATGGAGGAGGGTAGAGTTGCAGACTGGTGCAGACCACCCATAGGCAAACATACCCAGAAATGTATTGTAAGTGCAATGCTAATTTATCTGCTGTGTAAAAAATAAGTAATACTCTAGATTTGTGTGCCCCATCTGTTCTTTTTGTTTGCATGGAGACTGCAAGAAGATTTCAATGGGCAGATAAGAATGCCTAGCTGCAATGGTGCACCTGCATAGTGTGTCTCTTCTGTTCCACTTCCAATTTACATTTTAATGCAGGCAAAGTAAATAACTGAATTTGGCATCACAAGGAGACAATCAGTTCAAATGCTATATAGAATCATGCTGAGAGGAAAAGGCAGAATACCAGGGAGATGAGTTCATTCCTATGCAGCTTCTCCGATCACTGTCCAGCCACAGGTTCACAACTGGAAGACTTGGGCTCAGAGGAAGTTGGTTAAATGATGCCAGCTATCCAACTGATGGCATCTAATGGTAAAACCTGTACAGCAGAGGGAAATCTTATGAAGTTTAAAATTGCTGCAAAACTGCTATTTTATCTTTCAATGGACTATATATTTTTTATGGTAATTCTGGTTGGATTTCAGGTTTGCTTGTACAAGATTAGCAGGTAATCTTTTTACAGTACACAAAAAATAAAATTAATGCTGAATAACCATTATAAATTTAGAAGAGGCTCAGACAGCACAGAAAATATTGTAAAAGACAAAGAAGTTTCAGCCTGTATATAACATAATGTTACAAAATACATCTGGGAGATAGGGAATGTTAGCTTTCCTGTGTCCCATCAATCTATGGACCTGCCACAGTTTTCACCCCCTGTAATTAGGGAAATGAAATGACCACACCAGTCTCTGGGGTCGATTATTCACAACTTTATCAATGAAGCAGTTCAGAATATGACATCATTCTATATATGATCCTTTACCGGAGTGATGACATCACTGACATCTGTTATTCCATTGCAGGGCAACAAAGAGTGCAGTCATAAAACAGGCTGGAAAATACCAGGCCAACATATGTCCATCATTCCACAGGCACTGATTGTTTTTGGTAAATGGAAAGCAAAATGTATAGTTTGGATGGAAACTTTGGGACCTTGAACGTATTAGGTTTAAGTCATACAAGGAAACTCCGCTAGTAATGCTGGAAAGAATGACTATAATAAGATGTAATTCAGCTTTGCTGGTAACCCGGTTATAAGCACGGATTTTTATGGCTTGTATCTTGAAAAGATTCCACTACATATGAGTCATTGACTTGGAAAATGTCCAATATATTCTGTTTTTTAAAATCTAAACTTTGCAGAATGGAATATAAAGTAAAGCTAAGTGTTGTATCTCTCATGGGTTAAAAAATTCAGAAATAGACCTCTGCACCTGTTTTGTAGGTATACATTCAACCAGATTTCTTCCTTCATTTGACAGACGTGATTGGTTGTTGCAGCAATGTTACACTTTTGCTTCAATTTTCTTCATTTCATGGTTTACCATTCAGCCCAAACATGTCATGTTTTATCATTGCTGGATGAAATTTATAAATGTTAAAGTTTCTAATGAATGCATTATATGTGAACAGTGAGAAATACGGTCATGGGAAATCTCACATAACAAGCTGTATTGAATGTTTGGGTGATTTTTTGAAGTTTTTCATACTCCTCTCCCAATTAGTGCCAGTGAATGTAAAAGAAGGACCACACATGGAGTTCCACTATGACTCGCTGTATTATAAATGCATTTTATATTATTTCTATTTTAATTAAAACCAATTGGGGAGGGGAAGAGAGATATAACACATGTCCAAATTCAAAATAGTGGAAACAAAAAAATTACACTTACCTTTAGTCCCGCAGATCCCTTGATTGCGCTGGTCCTTGGTGCGATCCAGTCCCGCATTCAAACAATTTGGGATTTCCTTTTTTTTGTCCTGGTGCAGAAGAAGCACGGGGTGCTGCCATCTTTTGCTTTTTCTTCTAGTCTCCTTGCTCCGTCACCTGATATTGCACTGCGCAGGTGTGAGATCAGGTGACATAGCTGCTGTGAAGGGGAAAAGAAAGAAAGGCGATCTCACTGCACATGTGTGAGATCGGGATCTCTTTCCCCTTGGTGGAAAAGATGCCCCTTCTGCCCATGTCAGAGATTAGGACATGCTCAGAGGGAGCACCCAGAGCCTCCTGGGATGCATGACGTAGGTATCCTGAGAGTCTCTGCGCTTCCATTAAGTCTTGATTTCCAATAAAAAGGTGTTGCAAAAAAAAAAATTTATTTTATTTGGAAGGGTTTTCTACCCTTTTATGTAAAGTAAAAATGTTGAGTTTAGGTACGCTATAATACCCACCTAATAATGGCATGCTAATTGCTTCTAAATTATACCATCCTTAGTTAATGTACAGCGCTGTGTAATATTTTGGTGCTATAGAAATACAGTTTAATAATAATATTAATCAATCATTTAATTATTTCATGTGAGAAGACTTTGAATGATGCAATGTTATCAATAAACGAGAAGAAGTGGAATGCAGGTTCTGCAGAAAGTTACATTCAGAAAGATTAGCTGAATCTATTCTCTTTTAACAGGCTTATGAGGGGGATATGATCACCCTGTACAAATATATAAATTGTCTAGATATACAGTAACTGCAAAGAACAAGGGGAGTACTTTTTGCATCTAAAGGTGAAGTTTAATATCTGCAGACAGAAGGGATTCCTTACAGTAAGGAAGTAGTTTTAGTGCATTTAATGGATTATTCAAGAAAAAGCCGAATGCTTTCCTAGATGCACAGAATATAACCAGTTTTTAAAATTTTACAAGGAATGACACCAGGAACTGTTGATCCAGAGAGTATTTGATTGCGTTAGGGAATCAGGAAGGATTTTTTCCCCTGTTGGAGTAAACTGATTTATGATCTATTAGGTTTTTTTCTATTCCTTTTGATCAACTCTGCATATATGGTCCTATCTGGAGGTTTTCTAAAATATTTATTTTTTTGCTTGTGTCAAACTTAACTTTTTGTTTGTGTCTTTTTTCAAGCTGACTATGTATTCATGTAAAACTTGATTTTTTTTGAAGAATCATATCATCTTTAAAGCACAGTACCTCGGGTGAAGCCACTCATCTCACAAGGTAGTCACAACTGAAGGCTCCAAGCAAGACTTAAATAATTTGAAAATAATGCCAAACTACTTCAAATCATTGGGGGTGGGGTCATACCATTTATTGTCCAATAACAAAGGATATCCAACGCCTTTTGTAGATCAGACAAAGTCTCCCTTTATCAGGGTTCAATGCAGGGTTCAATGCATATCGCTAAATCTGGGCAGTCGTCCATCAGGATGACTCTGAGATGGGCCGTGGAATGAATGCATTGGGTCAGCATTGGCGCCATTGTTTTTCATTACTGAGTACTAATATAGGAAGACTTTGCCTAACCCCAGAAATACATTGAATATTCTGTTGTATTAGTATATGTTATTAAAGGCCATTTTTGAGGTGGTTTAGCTAAATGTGGTCATGTTTCCATCTTTTGAATCATGTCATATTGTCATCCTAAATTACATCATGTTACCATGGCCTAAAGAATACCATGTTACCAGACCTTAAATAATCTTATTTCACTATTCCTAAATGATGCCATGTTAGCCTTCCTCTAAATAATTCCTTTTTATTAGCCTCTAAATAGTGTCATCCTACCAGACCTTTGTGATGCCATGTTACCATCCTCTAAATAATGTCCTGTGACCGTACTCTAAATGTTTCCATTTTACCTTTGTATAAATGATGCCATGTTACCATAGTCTGAATGCTTCCATGTTACCATCCTCTAAATGATTACCATATTCTGAATTATGCCATTTTACCATTGTCTGAATTATACCATGTTACCATCCATTGAATTCTACCATGCCTTAATGATGTTATGTTACCATTATGCAAGTAATGCCATTTTACCAGCCACAGAATAATATCATGTTAACATTGCGGTAATGATGCCATGACTCTAAATGATGCAATGTTAGCACCCTTTAAATGGTGCAATGTTACTCTGAATGATGCCATGACTCTGGATTACACCATGTTACCGCTCTCCAAATGATGACATAATACAACCTCCTGAATGATGCCATTTTACGATCATCTTAATGAGACAATGATATTATGGTCTCATTGAGCTTAATGATGCCATGACTTACGAATGGTACCATTTTACCACCCTATAAATAATGTTATATTACTGGACTTTGATATTACCTTAAACTAAATATCACATTACAATCTTCTGAAATGTGCCGTTGTCTACATAATACCATATTCCCACCATCAGAATCAAAAGAATGCTGCATCGTTATCATTGTCTAAATAATCTCATATAATAACCAAAATATAAAAAAGTTAAACTGTTTGTCTATAGACCAGAAAATCTTATACAGACACCCCAAACTAACTTTTTAAAACTTTTATTTTTATTGGAAGGATTTTTATGGCTAGTGACTAATGTGTCCTCAAGACCAGGGGTATCATCCAATGCCTAGGAATGTTTCAAAACCATACTCCAACCAAAAGGATTTATTCTCATCTGGATAGGGCTGAAAGGGTTTGTTTCCTGAACCCCTTGGGTTGGGTTTTCATCACTTTGTTCCTTATGAGATTTCCATAAATTCCCCTAACAGGAAGTAAAAGAAAATGGACTGAAAATGGGTGAAAATCTTTTGTATGGAGTCACAGATATAATTAAAAAACTCTTCAATATTTACATTTTCCCCAAGCTTTACAAAACTATAAGGAAAAAATGTTGTTATTAGACTTATTGTGGTAAAAAAAAGAACTAAAGCACAGTTTATTTCCAAAGATTTATTAAAGCACAGATTGTTTGAAAGTAAAAAGCTTTCTTGGGACTTTTAAAAACAGTATTGCGGCACAAAATATTGCTCTTATATATTGTCTGTAAACTAGACCACTGTCATTTAATATGGACTTCGCTTTTTTGGAAATCCAGTGGCTAATTACTCTCTATAGCAGGCTGAGCAGACCTGCGGCTCTCAAGGTGTGGTGAAACAACACAGTCCCAGAATGTGCTACCGGCAAGAGACATGCAGGGACAGTCAGTTCCTCCACAGCTGGAGAGTTTGCAATCCGCCAACCTCTGCTCTATAGGATGTCTATTGAATTGAATTAACAGCAAAAGGCACTTGAAAGCTGGTTTTCTTCAAGGTTTAAACACAAGGGAAAAGAATATGTTGCTGGTCAAGGTTTTTTAGAGATTGGAAGGACATCACTCCTTGTTGTGCTGGGAGCTCTCGTTAATAACCTGCAATACATTAATTGACAGCATTATTTTGTGTTACTTAAGAACTCTGGTGATATTTCTAAACTAACGTCTATTTAGAAGTAAGGTTTGTCCCATTGCTAATAATGACCTTTCACCATAGTTTAAAGATTTATTATAAACCCTAAATTATACTTGTAACTTGGGAGGAAAATACGGAAGGCTGATTTGTTTGCATCTGGGGAGTAATAACTGGATTTCATGATTTTTACATTCCATGATTTTTAACGTGACCAAAGCTACATTAATAGCACCAACCTATCCGTCTCTGGTCTCCACAGTCTTGATCAGACGTGTCCTTTTGGAATGGGGCTCTACTGGGTGAGAATTAATGTTTGTTTCTGAAAAAAAAATATCAGGTTATAGAAAATTACAGAAACTTTGTCTTAGATGCACAAATGTGCTTGAATACTGATGCAGGTTCTAGGTTTGTGCCTTTTAGGAAGCTTTCCATTGAATCACCTGAACCTCTTTAATGCCCTGATTTGGTTAGCAAAAGAGTGACTACATAAAAAAATTATTACATCTAAAGCTCATGGTGGAAAAGATGTTGACTGGATTGGTGATTGTGAAAACAAAAATGGAATCATAAATTAGGTTAATGCATAAACCATGGTCATTTTTATCCCTGACAATCCAGAGGTCTTATACATATTTTATATACAAGTACATATATCATATACAAGTTTCAAGGAGGGGTACACACTGCAAGCAAGTTTCTCGGGTGCATTACATTCCCCTAGGTAGGTAAAAGAATAGATTGTATCATACTAGTCCTTGTAGGTAGGAGCAAGAATGGATTTTACTTAATCCAAATGTAAAGCTTCATATAGGCACTCAATAATCTCCCTCATAATGATATTTTGTGATTGCTTTATAGAACATTGCAACCCTATACAAATGGAGGCACTATTCTATGCCCTCTCCGTTAGTTAAATAACAGGTGTTGTTAGCAGACTGTCAACTAGTAATCCATCAAGGCTTCGGACATAATTGAATGTTGAATTTTCACCCAAAACAATTACGAACACTACTCTCCAATTAGGAAAATCTAGTGTTTGTATGGCGCTTAAGTGTTTTTAAAGCTGCAGATCTTTTCATATTGCTTTTATTATTTAGCAGCTCGCCACCCCTAATTACCAACAGGTAATATTGATGGACAATATTTTATTATTCAGGGTGCCAAGCAATACAAGTCCTATACCCATGACAAGCTTCCCGACCCCCACAGTATTCTCTGGCACTCTGGCATCCAAATTCCTTCCCTAAGCAACATTGCAATGAAAATAGCATAGCTCCTTTTCTATAGCATTCTCCCATATACAGCAAAGCTCCTCCAACTTTCTCTTGCACAAGAAAGCTCTTTCTCCGAGCAACATTCTCTTGCACACGGCCTGACTTTGCATTTGATGAACCAACCAATTCTGCTTCTCTTACCTGCTCTCTTCTCCCTCTAGCAGTCTCCTGTAAGTGGCGATCTCAATGTCAAGAGCAATCTTTACGTCAAGCAGATCCTGGTACTCGCGCAGGTGGCGGGCCCTTTCTTCCTTCATGTTCTGGATCTCATCCTGGAGGCGGTTAATAGTGTTCTGGGACTTAGCAGCTTCAATGGCAAATTTGTCTTCCATCTTGCGCATCTGGCGCTCGTAAGACTCGTTCTGCAGGATTGGACAATTCACATGTAGATAGCACTAATATCCAGGACATAGCAGTGATAAAACCAGAAATGTTAACTAAATGATATGACTATATGTGTACAGTGGTACCTTGGTATAAGTCCTTAATCCATTCCAGATCCTTGTACTGATACCAAACAGGACTTATACCAAACAAGTTTTTCCCATAGGCGTGGCAGTTTTTTGTTAAGCCGCCAGAGGAGGTCAACATGGCCATATGTAGAATATGTGGGCAGAAGGTGAAGCGTGGCCAGGGTGCCAATGTTGGCACCACGGCCCTGCTTTCAGGCAGTCAAGGCTCCACCACCTCAGCCAAAGGGAGCTGTATGTCATTTCCATCTTCTGCTGGTCCAGATGCTAGTGCTCCTCCTCCTACTCCTCGTCAGTCATTCCCTCAGCAATCAACCACCCAAGCGATTGCCAAGAGACAACAGTGCACTCATCCAACGGCGCAGAAGCTGAATGTGCTCCTGTCCGAGTTGCTGGTGCTGCAGTCCCTCCCTTTGCAAGTGGTGGACTCTGCACCTTTCAGAGAACTGATGTCTTGTGCCGAGCCGAGGTGGAGAGTCCCAAGCCATCATTTCTTTGGGAAAAAGGCAGTACCAGCCCTGCACAAATATGTGGAACAGAAGGTGGGCCAGTCCTTGAGCCTGTCAGTGTTTGACAAAGTGCACGGCAGCGCCGATGTGTAGAGCTATAACTACGGTCAGGGACAATACATGTCCTTTACGGCCCACTGGGTGAATGTGGTTTGTGCACAGCCACACCAGCAACTTGGCCAGGTGACACCGCTTCCACCTCCACGTTCTCACGCCGCTGGTCCTGCGACAACGTCCGCCTCCGCCTCCTCATCCTCCACTGCAGGGACAATTCACAGTGCCCCTCCATCATACCACATGTGCAGGGCATGGCGGTGTCACGCTGTTCTGCACCTGGTTTGCCTGGGTGAAGGGAGTCACAGGGGAGGAACTGCTCCCTGTGATTCATCAAGAAATCAAATCATGGCTTTCCCTGCTTTCCCTGCACAACTCAAACCATGGTGACCGACAACGGGAAGAACATGGTGTTGGCGCTGCGTCAAGGAATGGCACACGTCCTGCATGGCACACGTCCCCTCGCAGGTCTGACTAGGGGGGCTCTCTGCACTCACGTTCCACTGCCATGGCTGCTGGGGAGGGGTGGAGTGGCAGGAGCAGTATCAGCTCCATCAGCAGCAGCCTAGACAGCCAGAGTCTAGAGTGGCTGATGAGCAGTTTTCTTCACCCACATAGTGAAGAAACTATTTAAGTGCTGTTAGACATAGAGCAGAACCTGAACCAGCAGGTGGTGGCATACTTGGAGTGCACCCTGCCAGCTGTCATTAAAGATCCACTGGACTATTGGGCAGCCAAACTGGATTTGTGGCCGCAACTGGCCGAGTTTGCCCTGGAAAAGCTGTCCTGCCCGGCCAGTAGTGTGGCATCATAGCGGGTGTTTAGTGCAGGGGCCATAGTTACCCCACGAATAACTGACCTGTCCAAAATGTGGAGAGACTGACTTTTGTCAAGATGAATCAGGCATGGATCAGCCAGGATTTCCACCCACCAATGCCTGATGCATCTGATTAGATGATCCATGCCGCCTCACCCAAACCTTGACAAAAGAGACCGGTTTCTTCTGGCTACCTGCCTAGCTACTACTCAGATGCTGCCACCCGCCTGATGCCACACATCAGATGCCAAGTTCTCCTTCTTTCATCCACCTTCATCAGCGGGTACTGGTATTGCAACCCACCGCCCCACGTCACCGGTTCCCTTTGTGGTCCCCTGATGCTGCTGCTGCTGCCATCGCCACACAATGTCACCTTGCCACTCTGTGGTCACCGCCTGATGCTGCTGCTGCCGCCGCCACCTCTAGACTCTGTCATAGTGCCACTCTGTAGCCTCCTGATGCTGCCGCCACCTCCAGACTCTGTCATTGTGCCTCCTCCTGATACTCAAATACGTCACTAAATGCTTTCACCAAATATAACTGCAGAAGTGAACTGCGTATATATTTTTCTTTTTTGTAATGAAATAGGCCACTAAATGCTTTCACCACAAATAACTGCAACAGTGAACTGCATATATATTTTTCTGGATATAGAAATTGCTGGAATGACAGAGCTGTATAATGGCTAATTGGATCCCCAAATAATCTTTCCCTACACTTGTAATTCACTTTTCTAACACTGTCCCTAGCGCCTTCTGACGTCTCTCCCTTTACTAAGATGCTGTGAAATGATTCCTCCCTATCCTTTCCCTGCACTTATAAATTGTTTTTTGAGTTTTTTTTTCTCACAATTAGGTTTTTGCTATCACTCTTCCTAGTGCCTGCACACATCTTCCCCTGCACTCAGAATGCTGTAAAATGTCCTAATCCAAGATGGCTGAGGCTATTTATAGGGCTGTGACATCACAGGGCTGGCTGGTTGCTGATTGGCTGCATGCATTTCATTATGGGTCATCCTGCCTTCCCAGAGTTCCTTCCCCCATGTCCTCACACGTGTAGCCTCCATTTTAGGAAAAATTGTGATCAGTTACCATGCATCGCGAGGAAATTCGGATTCGTTGCGAATCAAATTTTTCCTGAAATTTGGATCGAATTCAACTCCATCAGCTTCGATTCGCTCATCTCTAATATACATATATTGTGACAGAGTGTCCCAAAAATTCAGAGATAATGTTGTAAAAGCTCCAGGGAAAGAGTTGGTTAATATGTTTGTGTAGGTTTCCTGGAAAAGAAACCTGGTTCTTTGGGGTCCTCGAGCTGGCCAAGGGAGTGAAAGAGTGGGTTCTTTGGCCCAACCCAAATCAGAGTTTGGGTTATTTTCACCTGCAGTCATGTGCAAAAGGGTAGGAAATTGCAAGAGCAAGAGGCAGAGGGAGAGGATCAGCCAGTGTGTTGCAGACTGAAGTGTGATTAGTCAGAGGGTTCCAGGTTGGGAAGGCAGCCAGAGGGTTCCAGGCTGAGAGGAAGTCTGTTCCAGGCTGCATGAGGGGGGACAGAGCTCTAGGAAAGCCAGCGGGCAAACAGGACTTGAACTGTGAGTGAAACCATGTCGATATTGAGTGTTAGAGAGACAGGTCTTGACGCTTCATAGATTTAGTTATATTCTAATAAATCCTAAAGAACTTCTAACATTATTATCTCTGCAAAATCACTAATCCCCAATGAATGAATAGGCTGCACCCTTGTGTGTACCAGACCCATCCAACAAATGGGTTCAGGAACAGTACAAACTATGACTGGACATAACTCCCCCACTAGCCATCCAAAATTAGTTTTGATGTTTGCATTGTGTTAATATTGCACATTGTATACAACATTTACTCATATTTATTAAAGAAAATGTGATAAAAATGTGATGAGATATTGATCTTGGTTGAGATATAGGATACCCAGACTAAACAATCTCAATGGAACACATACACACCTCATCGTGTATCTTCTTCAGGAAGATCATCTCTTCCTGGAGGGTTTCTAGTTTGCGCTCAAAGTCGATACATGCCAGGGATGCATTGTCAACATCCTGTGTGAAAAGCAGAACATGCATTAGTTTATTGTGATAACATCTTTAAACACCAAAGCAATTATTATTTACAAAGAATGTGTGATTGGCCATACTGAACCAGCTGGATATTATTTGAATTTTGCTCAGAAACGGATTTATTTGACAAAGTGTGAGTCACAACTGGGTTTATTTTTTGTGCATGGGACAATGGGACTAATTTACCCAGAGTAAGGCTATGTACACACTTGCAATAATTGTCGTTGGAAAGGATCTTTCATGATCCTTTCCAACGACTAATGACTGCACGATGCATGAACGAGTGCTGTACATAGAGCACCATTCTGCTCTATGGAAAGGGGAGGGTGAGAACGATGGAGCTGCACCCCGCTGTGCTCTCTCTCCCTCCACTTCTAATAAAATCGTTAGTTGTCCATCGTTCGTAGATCAGCCAGGACGGTCATTCAGAAGATGGACGTCCAGGGCTGTACACATGCCAGATTCATTGACTTATATCGTCCCTGAGCCAATTATCAGACGAGAACCATTGCATGTGTGTACATTGCCTAATTTCTCCTTTAAGACAAGAAACCTTTAGAATAAAATTCTAATGGCTGCAAAGAGGAGCTATCGTGATCTGGTGTTTGGTGTTTCCTGTCTCCCTTCTGATTCACTCTGCAGCCTCCATCAGCCTTCCACCAACAAGTGTTGGATTACTGTATCCCCTGATGCATATTGATTCCTTCACCCAACCTCTATGTCATTACAAAACACAGCAAAAACTCTGGGGTCAGAGGATGGAACCATTACACATGGTGGGGAAAACCAGCATCCGACACTCCAGGAAGTGTCAAATGATAAAGAGTCTTACAAAGGCTGCAGTGGTGGAATTTTATTATTATTATTATTATTATTAAACAGGATTTATATAGCGCCAACATATTACGCAGCACTGTACATTAAATAGGGATTGCAAATGACAGACTAATACAGACAGTGATACAGGAGGAGAGGACCCTGCCCCGAAGAGTTGTAGATGACTGAGCAAAACAAGAAACAGCTGATAATGTGAGTTGTGATGTGACTGAGACCTCCATGAATGGCTCACATTTACTTTCCATATGAAAGACCATGGCACAAAGAGTTTTGTGTTAGGAAATAACTGTGGGTGCGAAAAGTGTCATCAGCTAATCTGCCATTGTGTCACTGGCTGCTCTTCTCACAATGGAGCCCAGTGTTAGAAATAAGTGATGGAGATTCATATAATAAATACAAAATAATAAGGAATAAGTGTACTGTGCCTGGTCTGGGATTGTCTGTAGGTTTGCAGAAAATGATGATAGAAAACCAATATAATGAACATTTAGTACTATTAGACTTGAATTGTATTTCTACTTGTCATGACTTAAAGCTTGTAACTTTGAGTTTATGTATGCTGTATTCTTTGTATCCTTTGTTTCTTGTATTTTCTTCTTATATGTTTTGTTGTTCTATATTATGTAGTTCTTCTTTACAAAAATGTTAAGAAAAATCCACATTTAAAAAATAATGAGTCCATTTATGCATTTAGTCCATTTATGCATCAACTGTATCGTGAACAAATCACAAGCATGAGATATATGAGCCGAATCGAGAAGTCTATATCTTGGTTTACATGGCTGTGATTGGTAGGGAGGGGGGAGATGATCCAACCTGTGACAGTCTGCAGTATCTGGCAGGAAGGAGGGGAGGAATCTCTAACTATGCTATCCTACAGTCTGAAATAACCAGTGGAAAAAGCTTGACCAACATTTCATACTAATGTCACCTGTTTGGCAGCATGGGGCAGTTGCTGGGCATTTTCAGTAAAGGCTCACAAGGGCTGGAGACCCCACTGCCCACTCACATCTCAACCGGCACTGCTTTTTGCAAAATGTTGTATTCATATATTTTGATTTTCTTAAATAAATAGTAGATCTAGGCAAAAAGAAAGTCTCTGCAATACATATGCCTTGTTTTATTGATGCTGCAAGTTAAGAAAACTCCTAGAAATCCTGAGAGCTCTTAAGTTTTTATCTGTGAGCTGACAACCCTGCTTCTGCTCAACTGAAAACCCAAGCAGTGTTGTCAGCAATCCCGGGGTCTCCATTGGTGGACTGCAGAACACATTCCTTGCCCTTCTTCTCCATAATATCAATGGGGTGTTCCTAAGAATTGACAACACTTGGAACATTTGGAATTTCATTGCAGCTGAGTTGTCAACTCAATGTCTTAGGGGTCACTAGATTTCTGGGGGATCAGAACGTATTTGTCTGTACTTGCATCTTTTTTTAAGGATAAAGAGCGGAAAAGAGAGAAATGTGCATGTATTGCAGAGATGAATAGAAAAAATTGTTATAATGTTGCAAGTAAAAAAGAAATTTGATAGAAATAATGTACAAAGACCCTGTAGAATGATTGAGCTTTAAAGTCACTTATACAACCATTTGACTTACCTCCTTTGTTTTAGAGGCCAGCTGAGTCTTTCCATGACTTAAATACAATACTACCAGGAAATTTGCAAGAAGACCTTGCAGCATGGTGGAGGGGGAACAGCTGCACAGGGCGAGTCCAGCTGCCACATCAGCTAACTCGGGATTGCACAATTTAATATTTTCTTCATCCTCATATACTGCAGATTTTAGATGTTGTGTAATGCGGAGCAGCCTCCTCCCTTGTGCCAACAATGTGGACGATTGTTAGTAGAGGGATAAACATTTACACACCCTTAGGCCAAGTCTAGGTTTCAGTGTGCTATAGCTGCAATGGCAGCAAATCTGAAATCACATTTTCTTGTTCTGCCAACCTAGCTGATTGTACTGCAACTACTGCTTCATGCATCTGGGACTTTATTCTTACTAAAGACTGTAGCTTTAATCTGAAGGAGAAGGGAGCTGGAGGGTAGCAGTGTTTCTAGAGACACCGAGCCTCATATATTAAAGTTCTCCAAGGCCAGAGAGGCTTGGGTGAACCTGGGTAAACCTCCAAGGCCTGGAGTGAACCTGGGGGATCCAGCAAACTTGGAATGGTTCTGGTCAATTGAAAACATTTGCTAACAAATAGCAAATGAATATTAAGAAATCCATTCCAATGAACCAGATCCATTCCAGGTTTGTTGGATCGCCCAGGTTCATTGATGAAAGTATATCCTCTCTAGCCTTAGAGAGCTTTAAAAAAATCAAGCCCCCGCCCCACCAAAAATAGTATGTTATAAAATTGTTTTTGTTTTTTTTGCTGATTCTACATGCACTTGGTCCAGCAGCAGAAGCTGTACATCAGAGCAATGGGCCAGCTACCTGTTTGTGACGCTTTAGAAATCCTGTTAAATATTAAAAAAAATAAAAGCTCACACTACATTACAGTGTATGGATAGCCAAACTTTAGATAAAGTAGAAAGGAGTTCAGACCCCTTCAGGTTATTCTTTGTCTGCTTTGTACCTCTTCCTAGCCCCTTGCATTAGTTAATATTAATTAAGTTACTCTGCATAGATTCTTTATATGATGATGGAGGTGGCCAATCTGTGAATTTCCTGCCCAAAGATGCAGCTAGAAGTCAGAGGCAGAATTCCCCTCCTAGACAACGTTTCTCATAACAAGTGGGGGATGCAGAGAGCAATGACACCTAACAGAGGGTCCAAGCCAACCCAAATGTAAACAGTAAGTTTTGCATAGCAATACTTTATAACTTGATTTTTCAATGATTGGTTTACATATACTTTAAAGTGACTCTTTGAGTCCTTATGAAGCAATAATTCATGAATATTTTATTAGAAATGTAATGAGTTTCTATAATTAAAAAGTAATGAAAATACAAGATCTGACTCCTCCAGCCATGTAAATGAATTATTCTTTGACTTCCTCTTCATATCATTGTGCATATTAAAATGCAAGGGATATTGTCAGCATTCAAATATTTATTTGAAAGTTCTGGAGAACATATAGTAAAAAACAAAAAGTCCTCCAGTCCTTCGAATAAATTAGATAATTATTCAAATACAGCTGTAAATTACAACCATGACACATTTAGGGTTAAAAAGGATTAAAAGATTAATATAGGGGGCGTGGCTAGCCGATGGCGGAGTGAGTGGCAACTCATCTGGGCTCCATCCTGCCACCGGGGAATCCTCTGTTTATCAGCACCATAGGCGCCTTTTCTTGTCTCCTGATGGGTCCTAAGGCTAAAGGTAGCCAGACAGGAAAGGCTGCGGGCATTGAAAATGCCAGGAGCTGCCTGGCCGGCTATTTTTCTCCAGGTGCGCGGGCCGTGCAGGATCAGGCCGCAAAGCCATGACCTCAAGTTTTGGACGCAGCCGTGGCACCAGATACGAGGGCTCAGACTGTTGGACAATGCGCTATAACGGCAGCTCAGGCATCCCAGGCTTCCTGCTTAGAGGGATTGCCCTCTCCTTTACAACAAAATCCTGCAGTATCCCCCACAAGAAGTCCAATCTTACCAGGCCCACGGAGGGATCATCAGCATCTGGTTCTCCTTTACATGAAGGTGAGGAGGTGTGAGATTGGCAGGCCCATTTGAGGGCATTACCTACCAGGCAAGTTTTAACTGCCAGTATCAGTAGATTGGAAGCTAGTTGTAAGCTTGAGTTTTAAGCTACACAGGGTAAGGATGAGCGAGAAGGCCTCTGACAGTCTCGCCAAAATTTCCACAAACTTCTGATGGGTCCACAAAATTTCGGCGAACCAATTTCATGAATTTCATTAAAGTCAATAGGTGGAGTTTAAACATTAATAGCAAAGCCCCTATACATGTTAGAACTGCCAAATTTGCTAGGTATGTGTAGGAGAACAGTGGCAACAAGGAACAAATACAAAAGTTCCAAAAGACCTTGTGGTTTTCCAGAAAATGACAGGTAAAGTGACTGCAGGCAAATAGGATTTTTGCGTTATGGACAGTGTCCAGAAGGCAGCATAAGCAGGACATTAGAAGGGACATTGGAAAAGGTGAACTCAACCCACTAGCAGCAGTCTCTGCCATCCAAACAGCAACACGCACCCCTATTTAATTTACATAGCTGCGTAATTTGTTTTTTTTTTGTTTATAAATCCTGTTTATTAATAATAATTATATCATGACATAGCTGATATCATGACCATGCAGCGCGGTGACATTAGGCAAAAGGATAGAGGACCAGAGACGGAGCGTGGGCCAGCGAGAGCAGTAGCAGTGTGTGGCCTCTGGTCAGCTATCGTCAGGGAGACCGCATTGGTAAGAGTCATGGTGAGTTGGGTGTAGTTCATCGTCAAAGCCACCCAGATGTGTACAATTTTAGTGAATAGAGTACTGACAGGCGGCAGCAGAAGCAACAGGAGGAGGCGATGGGCCCTGAGACGTAGCATGGACTGCATTGGTAACTGGCATCTAGAGCTGGGTGTAGTTCGTCGTCAATGCCACCCAGAAGTGAACAATTTTAGTGAAAGGAATACTGACAGGCAGCAGCGGGAGAATGAGACGGTGGGCCCTGAAACAAAGCGGGGACTGCATTGGAAACTGGCATCTAGAGTTGGGTGTAGTTAGGTGGCATCGTCAATGCCACCCACAAATATCTGAAATTTGTGAAGGGCCAAACCAAGATATTTTGTGTGCCAGCACTGTTGCCTGTTGCACTGTTGTGGTCTGTGGTGCCGGAAGCGGTAGGAAGGTAGACAATGTTGCTAGTTTGCATCATGAAGTGGATGACATGAATGCCAACCCTCAATTTTACAATACTTAGCTGAAAAATTAGGCAAAGGCAATGATACCTATCAGTGTGGCAGAACTGGGGGTTTTCATTTGCAAATTGTCGGCCTCCCCGAAGCAGCAGAAATGTAAAGTATATTGCTAGCTAGCACAATGGCAAGCATGACATTGGCGATGAATGCCACTCCTGGATCTTGCGACAACTAGCGGAAAAATTCAACCGAGGCAGGCTCAGCTGACAGGGTGTTGGTGGTAGCCAGCCACAGACTCAGCACTGGAGCAGTGTGGGTTCACAGAGGCATCTTGGTTGGCCAGTGAGTCCTTGTGTCAGTCAATCAGTGACATCTGCAGTGGGGATATGATAGTTGTTAGTAACCCACCTTTCGTTCATTTTTAAAAAGGTGAAGCGATTGACATTTTCCGGCGACAGTCGTGATTTGTTTGTCAGTGACCACTTCGCCAGGGGCACTGAAGGTTCTTTCGGACAGAACACTGGATGCTGGGCTCAAAAGAAGCCTGATGGCATACTGGGTCAACTGCGGGCAGATTTCCAGTCTGTCGACCCAAAAATGAATGGCGTCGCTACTGTCAGGACAGGCATCCTCCTCATAACTGCTGTTGTCAACACAACCACCATCCATAAAGGAGCCAACAAAATCATGCACCGTGCGCTTCATGCGTTCTCGATGGGTATGCTACTGCACTTCACTTGGCCGCATCAGGTTTTGCCAGGCATCCAGAAAATCCCTCCTGCCTTGGCCTAGACTTTTGGATGTGTGCGGCCTGCTGTCACTACTGCTGCTGCTGCTGGTACAGGAGGATACGGTGGAGGCGGTGTCCACCTGAGCTCCCTGTGTGGAATGTGGTGTGCGGAACTCCTCACACAGCCGGTCTCATAGTATTCTGCTCAGACGGTTCGGCTTTTCTTTCTCTTGCAACATTTTGTCTTTGTAGCGGTGATCCAGAAAGGTGGCCAGCCAGTAGTCATCCCGGTTTTTGATGCTGCAAATGTGGGGGTCCCTCCTTAGGCATCGCAATATCTGGACACACATATGAAATAGGGGATCCCTGGGCTCATCCTCCTCCTGTCCCTCAGTAGGCACCAAAACATCTTCCTCCTCATCACCCACCGCTGCAGCAGTTCCTGTCCTCTTCAAGCTGCAGCACAAATGTGGGTTGGGTGGGTCCCCAACATGGTCTCCCTCATCATCATCATAATCATCATCTTCCTCCTCCTTCTTCTCTTGAAACTCCTGATGCTGGTCAGTGTTCCTTCCTGCTCCTCCTGATGCTGGCTGTGCGCTATGGAGTGTAATGTCACCCTCATCCTCCTCCCCCATTTCTTCCTCTCCTCTCCCATGGCCACTTTCCATCAGGCCACACAGGGTAATATCAAGCAGAAAAATGATGAGTATGACATAGTTCCAGCCTGACTGCTTCCGACTCACAACGTTTGTGGCCTGCTCAAAGGGGGACAGTACCTTGCACAGTGTCTCTATCTGCAGCCACTGGTCACTGGTAAAATAGCTCAGTTGAGTGGCTGTACTAAGGGCCCCGCTGCCTCTATGCACCATGCTGACCAAGTAATGGCGGATGGCTAACTTTTGCTCACGCACACGCTGGAGTATGTGCAAGGTGGAGTTCCATCTAGTCACAGTGTCACAAATGAGACTATGTGGTGGCAGCCTCCGTTTGCGCTGGATCTTGCTAAGCGCCTCGGCGGCAGTAAGGGAACACCGTACATGGCTGCAGATGTACGTGCGAAGGAACTTCTGCACCACCAGCTTCAGTACGTGCGCAAAGCATGGCACATGTGTTATGCGGCCCATGCACAGCGCGGCCACAAGGATGGCCCCGTTGTTGCACACTATGTTGCCTGTTGTGAGCCGGGAGGGCGTCATCCAAGCCACAACCTCTCTGTGCAAAGCAGACAAGAGTTCTCTGGCGGTGTGACTTTTCTCCCCCAAGGACACCCGTTCCAGCATTGCCTGGCAACGCGTGTGCCTGGGGCGTGACCGCTTAACCACAGTGTCCTCCGCTGCTGGGCTTTCAGGAGGAGTGTCGAAAAAGAGAGGGGTTGGCGGTAGAAGGAATGAAGAAGGAGGAGGAGGGAGAGGACTAGGGTGGCCCATGCTTTCCTACCACACCCCTCGGTGGGGGTACCTTTCTATCTTTTTTTTTTATATAGTATGACAGAATTTTTTTTTTTACCAAACGGTCTACTTTGGTAAATAGCAGGAGGTATCAAACACTGAAAAGTCTGTATTTTTTAACAGTAGGACAGAAATTTTTCTGTGGCAAACTGGCTTTTTTGGTAAATAGCAAGAGGTATCACACTAAAATATCTGTATTTTTTTAGAGTAGGACAAAATTTTTTTCTGTAGCAAACTGGCTTCTTTGGTACATAGGAACAGGTAGCATCAAAAACTGCTATATCTGTATATATACAGATATACAGAAGGCTCCTAACCTGTCCCTGGCACAATCCACGTCTCTCCCTGCTTCTATCCTTCACCCAGAACACAAGATGGAGTGACTGACCCCCCTCATTCCCTGTATATATGCCTGTGCTCAGATCTCTCCTGATTTGGCTGCTGGGCCTTGCTGTGCATCCCGGGAGCAAAGGATTTGCCCCCAGCTGCGATTCTCGCTGGAAATAGTGTCCAACTTACAAATCTTGCTCGCTCATACCGAATACAGAGGTCTCTTTAACAGGTTACTAATACCACTATATCATTAGAAGCAACATATGTGGAGCTTTCTGTTCAGTTAACCTCTCATAGTACAACCTTGGAACGCCATGGGCTCAATTAAATGCGCCCTTCTTACTACATGATGATACAGAAAACCGTATCCAGCGCAATAATATTCGTATTAGGGGCTTACCAAGGACTGTATCTAACTCTGACCTGTCTCCTGCAGTGCATGCAATCTTTGCCAAGCTCCAAAATGCACCTCCAGATCTAGATCTCGAGATAGATCTAGTGCACAGAACCTTAGGACCGTGCAGTAAAGACAACCAGAGGCCCAGAGATGTAATTTGTAGAGTCCACTTTTATCTCACCAAAGAGAACATTATCAAGAAAGCTAGAGAGGCAAAATTTATTGAATATGTTGGGGTACATCTCCAATTTTCCTCAGACTTATCTAAATTTACACTAGATATGCGCAGAGCTCTTAACCCTCTTTTACAGCTCTTGAAGGAAAGAAATATTCCTTATAGATGGAGGTATCCCTTCCAACTCACTGACCGGAACAACGGAAGGAATTATGTATTTCGTCACCCAGCAGATCTCCAATGTTTTTTGGAAAAACTCCATTTACCTCCAGTGGAGTTATTAGATTGGCCATCAGCGATGCTTACTACAAATAGGGGTCTCCAAGCAATGTCTTCTTCCTCAGCACTACACCCATTGTGTACCATTATCTAGTCCTTGCACCTCTGAAGAGTCACCTGGTTGCTACAGATTGGCGATAAGAGAGGAGAGAAAGAAATATTGTCACAGTTTGGCGAAAGAGAAAGAAGGAGGGGAAAGAGGAAAGGAGGAAAAAGAGAAAAGAGAAAAAGGGGAAAAGGTCCAAAGGTCCTAATGGTCCAAAAAAATGTGCACAGCTAATATACGCACAGCATAAGGCGTGAGTCCATATTTTGTTTTTGCAGGAAAAGCATTTTCAGACTAATAAAATACCAACCCTCTGTAATAGATACTATACAACATGGCACCATAGTTCGAACCCAGATACTAGATCTAGTGTCCAAAGCATTTCATAAATCTTTGCCAGCCACTGGTGCTCTGTCCATTTGTGCAGGATGAATGGTCTGGTATCCCCCCCTTGCTATGGTTCTGCAGGAAGCCTGTAGTAGGTGGGCATCCCTCGTCCCACCCACAGCTCTAATTTCTGCACAAACTATGTACAGGACAGTGATTATATCACCATGACTTTTGCAAGGTGGCTTGTGAGCTGGATACATAATACCCAGCATTGCAATAACAATAAATTGGCAAAAAATGTATATACAATATCTCCCAGGACACTATTACTATTAATACATTGGGCCTGATTTATTAAAGCTCTCCAAGGTTGGAGAGGATACACTTTCATCAATCAAGCTGGGTGATCCAGCAAACCAGGAAGGGATCTGGTCCAGAATTAAAAACAATTGCTAACAAATAGCAAATCACTTTTAAGAATGCCATTTCAGGTTTGCAGGATCACCCAGCTTCACTGATAAAAGTGTATCCTGTCCAGTCTTGGAACGTTTGCTGACATTGGCTGATTGGTGGGATTACCTTCACTTCCTAATCCAAAGATGCAACAAGAAATAAAAGAACATTTTTACAAAGTAAAGGGATTTTTCGTTTTTGGGTGGCACTTGAACATATTATTATTATTATTATTATTAATAATAAAAATAAGGATTTATATAGCGCCAACATATTACGCAGCGCTGTACATAAAACATAGGTTTCAATTGCAAAAACTGTATCTATCTATACTCCTCCTGCTAAGTCTCAGTCAGGGCTCTGCAATTAGCAAAACCAATTCTTCCAGCTAAATGGAGAGCTGTAGTTGTGACTGTGGGCCTGATTTAATAAAGTTCTCCAAGGCTGGAGAAGATACACTTTCATCAGTGAACTTGAGAAATCCAGCAATCCAGGGAATATCTGATTGCCTTGGGGAATCAGGAATGATTGTTTTCCCCTGTTGAAGTAAATTGATTCATGATCTATAAGGTTTTTTTCTATTCCTTTGAATCAACTCTGCATACATGGTCCTATCTGGAGGTTTTCCATTATATTTACCTTTTGCTCAAGTGTCAAACTTTACTTTTTGGTTCTGTCTTTATTTTCAAGCTGATTATGTAACCATGTAAAACTTGATTACTTGATTATTTTTTGAAGAATCATATCATCTTTAAAGCACAATATCTCGGGTGAAGCCATTCGCCTCACAAGGTAGTCACAACTGAAGGCTCCAAGCAAGACTTAGATAGGAAATACGAAAAGGAATGCCAAACTACTTCAAATCATTTGGGGCGGCGGTCATACCATTTATTGTTCAATACCAAAGGATATCCAAAGTGTTTTATAGATCATTCAAACGTTCCCTTTATCAGGGTTTAATGCGTATCCCTAAATCCAGACAGCGGGCCATCAGACTGACTCTGAGTAGAGCCGTGGAATGAATGCATTGGGTCAGCATTGGCTTCATTTATTTTCAACACTAAGCTCTAAAATAGGAAGACTTTGCCTAACCCCAGATACACATTGAATGTATATGTCATTATAGGCCACGTGATTTAGCTAAATGTGGTCATCTTTCCAACTTCTGAATGATGTCATGTTATCATCCTAAATTCCATCATGTTACCATCCTCTAAATGATGCCAGACCCTAAATAATCCTATTTTACTATTCCTTAATTGATACCATGTTAACCTTCCTCTAAATAATGTCATGCTACCATACCAGGCATTTCCAAAGTCCGGCCCGGGATCCAATTGTGGCCTGTGTTCAGATTTCCACCAGCCCGCAGCCTCGGTCATAAAATCAATAATATGTGGCCCCCCAGCACTGTTGACGATAGTATAAAATAGACCTATACAAAAGCTATTTTATATTTGTTGTTTAATCACCTTGCAATTATCGTCCCGCTGCTCGGCAGTCATAATCGGCAGGACGGGAGTCCCCATGTGTGCTTAGGGAATTCCCCTACGTCATTATAGTGGGCGTGTGTTGTGTGGGACCCGCACAGACACGTCCACTCTGATTTCAAGAACATGCTTTGCACCGAGCCCACACTGACACCAGACTCCGTGCACAGGGAATCCTTCACGTCACCCTGGTGGGTGTGTGCTGTGCGGGACCCGGGCAGACAACGCTCACACTAACCCTTCATGGTAATGGTTCAATGAATGTCAGGCTAATTGGTCGGCCCCCACACAATTTCACCTTACCAAATCTGGCCCTCTTTGCAAAAAGTTTGGACACCCCTGCTCTAAACAATATCCTGTGACCTTTCTCTTAATGTTTCTAGTTTACCTTTGTATAAATTTTGCCATGTTACCATAGTCTGAATGATTCCATATTACCATCCTTTGAATTCTACCATGTCTTAATGATGTTATGTTACCGTTAGGCAAGTAATGCCATTTTACCAGCCCTAGAATAATATCATGTTACCATTGCGTTAATGATGCCATGACTCTAAATGATGCAATGTTACTCTGAATGATGCCATGACTCTGGATTACACCATGTAACACTCTCTAAATGATGACATACTACAATCTTCTTAATGATGACATTTTAGGATGCCCTAAATAATGCAATTTTACTATTATCTTAATGAGACCATATTATGCTCTGAATGGTCTTAATGGTACAATGTTACCAGCTTATAAATAATGTTATATAACTGGACTTTGATATTACCATAAATTACATGTCACCTTACCATCTTCTGAGAGGTGCCATTGTCTACATAATACCATATTCCCACCATCTGAATCATAAGAATGCTGCCTTATCATCTTATCATCTTATGTCTAAATAATGTTATATAATTAAAAAAAAACTTAAAAAAACTGTTTGTCTATAGACCGCAATATCCCATACAGACACCCCAGACTAATTTTTTAAAGAAACAGAAATGCTTTTCGGAAGGATTCAGGAAGGATTTTTATGGCTAGTGACTAATATGTCCTTAAGACCAGGGGTATCATCCAATGCCTAGGAATGTCTCAAAACCATACTCCAACCAAAAGGATTTATTCTCATCTGTAAAGGGCTGATAGGGTCTGTTTCTTGAACCCTCTGGGCTGAGTTTTCATGACTTTGTTCCTATTGAGGAGAACAAGAAGTAAACAGAAATCTCTAAAATACGAACACATTTTAGCAAATAGGACAGGAGTTGGACAATGTGTGACATGGACTGGAAATGAGTGAAAATCTTTTGTATTGGGGTCACATATATAAATATTTATATTTTCCCCCACATTTTACAAAACAAAAAGAAAATATTGTAGTTCAATTTCGTTTCTAAGACTCATTGGCCCTGATTTGTGAAAGCTTTCCAGGGCCAGAGAGGATACACTTTCATCAGTGAACCTGGGTGATCCAACAAACCTGGTCCAGGATTTAAAACATTTGCTAGCAAATAGCAAATGACTTTGACGAAATCCATGCCAGGTTTGTTGGATCACCCAGCTTCACTGATGAAAGTGTATATTCTCCATTGAGCCCATTGTGATGAAAATAAAGAACTAAACCACAGTTTATTTCTAAAGATTTATTAAAGCACAGATTGTTTGAAAGTAAAAAGCTTTCTTGGGACTTTTAAAAACAGTATTGCGGCACAAAATATTGCTCTTATATATTGTCTGTAAACTAGACCACTGTCATTCAATATGGACTTCGCTTTTTTGGAAATCCAGTGGCTAATTACTCTCTATAGCAGGCTGAGCAGACCTGCGGCTCTCAAGGTGTGGTGAAACAACGCAGTCCCAGAATGTGCTACCAGCAAGAGACATGCAGGGACAGTCAGTTCCTCCACAGCTGGAGAGTTTGCAATCCGCCAACCTCTGCTCTATAGGATGTCTATTTCCCGCTCTTGAATTAACAGCAAAAGGCACTTGAAAGCTGGTTTTCTTCAAGGTTTAAACACAAGGGAAAAGAATATGTTGCTGGTCAAGGTTTTCTAGGGTTTGGAAGGACATGTTCACTCCTGATAGTCATCGTGGTGCTGGGAGCTCTCGTTAATAACCTGCAAAAAATACATTGACAGCATTAATTTGTGTTATTTAGGAACTTTCTATTTCTATTAGTGTTTCTTAAGAAATCTGGTGATATTTCTAAACTACCATCTGTTTAGAAGTAAGGTTTGTCCCACTGCTAATACCGACACCCCATAGTTTTGAAGATTTATTATAAACCCTAAATGATACTTGTAATTTAGGAAGAAAAAAGGGAAGGAAAGGCTGCTGTGTTTGCATCCAGGGAGTAATAACTGGATTCCATGCTATTTTTAACGTGCCCAAAGCTAAATTAATAGCACCAACCTGTCCATCTCTGGTCTCCACAGTCTTGATCAGAAGTGTCCTTTTGGAATGGGAATCTACTGGGTGGGAATCAAAGTTTGTTTCTGAAAAAAAAATATCAGGTTATAGAAAAATGTGCAGAAACTTTGACTTAAATGCACAAATCTGCTGTAACTCTGATGCAGGTTCTAGGTTTGTGCCTTTCAGGAAGCTTTCCATTGAAGCACCTAAACCTCTATGATGCACTGATTTGCAGAAGTGTGAATAATTAAAAAACATTTACCTCTCAAGCTCATGGTGGAAAAGGTGTTGACTGGAATGGTGATTCTGAAAACAAAAATGGAATCATAAATTAGGTTAATGCATAAGCCATTGTCATTTTTATCCCTGACAATTTAGATTTCTTATACATATTTTATATACAAGTACATATATCATATACAAGTCTCAAGGAGGGGTACACACTGCAAGCAAGTTTCTCAGGGTTCGTTACATTCCCCTAGGTAGGTAAAAGAATAGATTGTATCATACTAGTCCTTGTAGTTAGGAGCAAGAATGTATTGTACCAAATCCAAATGTAAAGTTTCATATAGGCACTCAATAATCCCCCTCATAATGATGATTTTTGGTTGCTTTATAGGACATTGAAACCCTATACAAATGGAGGCACTATTCTATGCCCTCTCCAATACTTAAATAACAGGTGTTGTTAGCAGTCTGTCAATTAGTGATCCACCAAGGCTTTGGACCTAAATGAATGTTGGATTTTCACCCAAAACAATTACGAACAATAGTCTCCAATTAGGAAAATCTAGTGTTTGTATGGAGCCTATGTGTGTCTGATGCTGTAGATCTTTGCTGCAGCACCCACCCCCAATCACATGTACCAACAGGTAATATTGATGAACAATATTTTACTATTCAAGTACCAAGCAATACAAGTCCTGTAGCAGTGACACGATCTCTGACCCCCACAGCATTCTCTTGCACTCTGTCATCCAAATTGCTTTCCTAGGCAACGATCCAATGAAAACAGCATAGCTCCTTTCCTATAACATTCTCCACCATACAACATCCCCCCATATACTAATCTTCCCTATGCATATTGCTCTTCAAGACATTATAGCTTTGCATATAAGCAACATTTTATTAAAACAGCCTATCACCTCCTCCTTGCAGAACTCTCTATCATACACAGCAAAGCTCCTCCCTTCTGCAACATTCTCTTGCACAAGAAAGCTCTTCCCCCGACTAACATTCTCTTGAAAACAGTGTAGCTCTGCTCCCTACTCTCTTGCATATGGCCTGACTTTGCATTTGATGAACCGACCAATTCTGCTTCTATTACCTGCTCTCTTCTCCCTCCAGCAGTTTCCTGTAAGTGGCGATCTCAATATCAAGAGCCATCTTTACGTTAAGCAGATCCTGGTACTCGCGCAGGTGGCGGGCCATTTCTTCCTTCATGTTCTGGATCTCATCCTGGAGGCGGTTAATAGTGTCTTGATAGTTAGCAGCTTCAATGGCAAAGTTGTCTTCCATCTCGCGCATCTGGCGCTCGTAAGATTCGTTCTGCAAGATAGGACAATTCACATGTAGATAGCAATAATATCCAGGACATTACAGTTATAAAACGAGAAATGTTAGCTAAATGATATGGATATATGTATATATATATAAATATATATATATATATATATATATATGATTATGGTACAGCAATCTTAACCCTACCAAGCATCTCCATAGGTGGGTAATAATGGGCAGTTGTTGGGGCTTCCAGGAAGGTGCAAGGACAAACAATGGGTTTACTTTAAAGTTTTTCTGCAGGCAACCTATAGAGCACCTGGTGCAATTTTTTGTATAGTGCACTTGTGCACTATCACTTTTTCGTTTTTACTTCTGAAAATGGCCACGCAATATGAAATGGTAATGTGATAATGGTGTTGAATCATTTACACATATGAGGGCAGACAATTCTCAATGGTTCCTGATTCGTATACTCATTGTAAATCAGTGAGTAAGAAAGTACTGAAGAAGGTGGCCAGCGTAAGAGCCAAGAAATTTGCATTTTCAATAATGTTAGAAAGACAATTCCTTCTACTTTTGTACAGTAAAAATATATATAAAACTTGAGCTCTTTTTTTTCTTGCTGTACTTGGTCATTTCTTGTTATATATCAATAAACATACTGTATGTTGCCCACAGGCAAGTGAATAGCAGACCTTTGATATAGTATATATTTATATATATATATATATATGGCTCATGCACATTTAGTCCTTCCTTTCCCAACACAGACTCGCACAATAAAACATAACCAAACAAATATCTTTTTTTACTTACAGATCCTTTCATTGCATCCACCTCACAGGTGAGGGTCTGGATCTGCCGGCGGTAATCATTGGCCTCTTGCTTAGCCTGACGCAAAGCTTCATTGTTGCGGTTAGCAGCGTCGGACAGATCAGCAAACTGGAGCAAACAAAACAGATGACTTAGCATTCATACTTTACTTAAGTTTGATAATATAAAGGATCATACCATTCCCAAATGAGTCATTGGCAGGCACCAATTATACAAACCATTTATTAATATGGGACAAAGATTTATGATTCATCAAAAAGGAACTGATTCCTTTACTAATCTGTATGTGTTGCCAGATTTGAACTATACAGCTTGTATACAACTCACCAGTGTATAATTAGCCAAGGAAAAATCAGTTCTTTTCTAACCCCCTATTCCCATCCTATTCTTTTATAAGCCATCAAGGTCTTGGGCTATACAATATATACATCTCCATGCTTGGTGGTGGTGGTAGTAGGGGGGGGGGGTTAGTTAAAGTTGAGGGAGTTGAGGACGTAACTACTGACTTTTCATACAAATCCAACATTTGCATAATAACAGCAGTATTGTTAAGTCTGTTTAGGCTGCACATTTCGAAGTATGAAGGACTTTTTTTAAAATAACCTATGGGGCAAATTATGACAGTGCTACTTAAGAGAAAATAATTACTTTAGGCTTGCTTATTTTTAGCTAAGCCTAGGATAAAATTGATTCCCAGTAAACTGGAGATCGTATCACACCCTTCTCACTGCTCTGTAACCTAATGATTTACCTTAGACTTGTAATAGTCCTCAGCATCTTGAAGATTCTTAGCAGCAACGTTTTCGTACTGCTGACGGACGTCACGCAGAGCTGCGGTGAGGTCGGGCTTAGCCACATCCATGTCTATCTGAATGTGTTGTTCTTGGATTTGAGCTTGAAGTTCACGAATTTCCTGGAAAGGAGAAAAATAAATATTTAGGAACACTTAATTAAGACAGAACATATAACAATTGACTATTATCTAGTAGACCTTCACAATCCATCATCTATGAAGACAGTTGGGTTGTATGTGCACATAGTGCTGTAACATGTGCTTCATCATCATCTGAAAGCTATCAGATATGTAAAGAATGGACTATGACTAAATGGTGATCAAAATTGTCCATTTCCCCTTGATCTTGGTTCTCCCACCCTAAGCCCAGGTCTTCATAGATTTAGTTCTATTCTATTTAATCCCAAAGAAGTTAAACATCATTATCTCTGAAAAATCAGTAATCCCTAATGAATGAATAGGCTGCACCCTTATGTGGATATAACTCCCCCACCAGCCATCCAAAATTAGTTTTGATGTTTGCATTGCGTTAATATTGCACTTTGTCATTGTATAATACATTTACTCATATTTATTGAAGAAAATGTGATACAATTGTGATGAGATATTGATCTTGGTTGAGATATAGGATACCCAGACAAAACAAACGTACTGGAACACATACACACCTCATCCTGTATCTTCTTCAGGAAGATGATCTCTTCCTGGAGGGTTTCCAGTTTGCGCTCCAAGTCGATACGTGCCAGGGATGCATTGTCAACATCCTGTGTGAAAAGCAGAACATGCATAAGTTTATTGTGATAACATCTTTAAACACCAAAACAATTATTATTTACAATGAATGTGTCATTGGCCATACTGAACCAGTTGGATATTATTTGAATTTTGCTCAGAAAGGAATTTATTTGTCAAAGTGTGAGTCACAACTGGGTTTAATTTTTGTGCATGGGACAATGGGACTAACACGTGCAATAATTGTAGTTAGAAAGGATCTTTCACAATCCTTTCCAAAAACTGCTCAATGCATGAACGAGTGCTGTACATACAGCACCGTTCTGCTCTAAGAAGAGGGAAGGGGGAGAACCACGAAGTGGCACCCCGCTGTGCTCTCTCCCCTTTCACTTTTATTACGTCCATCGTTTGTGGATCTGCCTTGACGGTCATTCGAACGATGGACAACGAGGACTGTACACATGCCAGATTCTCGTCCGATATCTACCCTGAGACGATTATCGGACGAGAACCGCTGCACGTGTGTAAGTAGCTTAATTCTTCTTTAAGACAAGAAACCTTTAGAAAAAAATTCTAACGGCTGCAAAGAGGAGCTATCGTGATCTGGTGTCTGGTGTTTCCTGTCTCCCTTCTGAATCACTCTGCAGCCTTCACCAGTCTTCCACCGACAAGTGTTGGAATACTGTGTCCCCTGATGCATTATGATTCCTTCATCCAACCTCTGTCGTTACAAAACACGGCAAAAACGCTGGGGTACGAGGATGGAACTATTACACTTGGGGGGTAAAAACCAGCATCCGACACTCCAGGATGTGTCAAATGATGAAGAGTCTTACAAAGGCTGCAGTGGTGGAATGGAGTTAATGTAGGAGAATAAAGCCACCAGAGGGGAGAATAGTAAATCTATTGCCAATGAATGCCATGAAAAAAGATTGGCAGGGTTCCTCTAAGAGGGTCGAGCACATGTGTATTATGTAAAAGGTAGATTTAAAAAAAAAAACTTTTTTGTGGTTGGGTAATTGTTGTGAATATAACTTCAATGGACAGTCACTTTGCCAAGCAGTTTATATTCCTATGGTAAATCAGCCCCAAGATATCCAAAGCACTGATAGTTCTTGTTGTTCACTCCTTGATAATTAAGACCTAATATATTAGCCTTCACTTGCATGCAGCATACAGATATACTTTAAATATTATGTATAAATAATCTTTCTCTTGTTCTTGGACTACACAGCAAGGTTGTAGATGACTGAGCAAAACAAGAAACAGCTGATAATGTGAGTTGTGATGTGACTGAGACCTCCATGAATGGCTCACATTTACTTTCCATATGAAAGACCATGGCACAAAGAGTTTTGTGTTAGGAAATAACTGTGGGTGCGAAAAGTGTCATCATCTAATCTGCCATTGTGTCACTGGCTGCTCTTCTCACAATGGAGCCCAGTGTTAGAAATAAAATTGGAGATGTATATAATACATACAAAATAATAAGGAATAAGGGTGGCTGGTCTGGGATTGTCTGTAGGTTTGCAGAAAATGACTACTCACGCATGATGAATCTAATTTGGTATTTGTTTTAAATATTGCCTACATATCAATATTATACTTGAATTGAATTTCTACTTGTCATGACTTAAAGCTTGTAACTTTGAGTTTATTGTATGCTGTATTCTTTGTATCCTTTGTTTCTTAAAAAAAAAAAAACATTCAATGCATTCAACTGTATTGTGAACAAATCACAAGCATGAGATATATGAGCCAAATCGAGAAGTCTATATCTTCGTTTACATGGCTGTGATTGGTAGGGAGGGGGAAGATGATCCAACCTGTGACAGTCTGCAGTATCTGGCAGGAAGGAGGGGAGGAATCTCTAACTAAGCTATCCTACAGTCTGACATAACCAGTGGAAAAAGAACAATCACCACCATTTCTTACTAATGAAACCAGTTTGGCAGCATGGGGCAGTTGCTGGACTTTTTTACATCTCAAGCTGCACTGCTTTTTGCAAAATACTGTATTCATATATTTTGATTTTCTTGGAGCTTATTTAAAGTGTATATCTAGGCAAATGAAAAAAATAATATAAATTAAAAAAATCTCTGCAATACATGCTGCATGTAAAGAAAATCCTCATAGAAATCCTGAGAGCTCTTACATTTTTGTCTGTGAGCTGACAACGCTACTTCTGCTTCATTGAAAACCCAAGCAGTGTTGTCAGCAATCCCGGGGTCTCCAATGGTGGACTACAGAACACATTCCTTGCCCTTCTTCTCCATAATATAAATGGGGTGTTCCTGAGAACTGACAACCCTGCTTGGAATTTCATTGCAGCCGAGTTGTCAACTTTAAAATGACTTTAGGGATCACTAGATTCCTGGAAGATTAGAACGTTTTTTTCTGTGCTTGCAGCATTTTTAAGGATAAAGAGCGGGAAAGAGAGAAATGTGCATGTATTGCAGAGATGAAGAGAAAACATGTTTGTTATATTGTTGCAAGCAAAGAAATTTGATAGAATTAATGTAAAAAGACCCTGTAGAATGATTGAGCTTTAAAGTCACTTATATAACCTTTATTTGATGGATTTACCTCCTTTGTTTTAGAGTCTTTCCATGACTTAAATACAATACTACCAGGAAATTTACAGGAAGACCTTGCAGCATGGTGGAGGGGGAACGGCTGCACGGGGCGAATCCAGCTGCCACATCAGCTATCTCGGGATTGCACAATTTAATATTTTATTCATCCTCATATACTGCAGATTGTGAATGTTGTGTAATGCGGAGCAGCCTCCTCCCTTGTGCCAACAATGTGGATGATTGTTAGTAGAGGGATAAACATTTCCACATTTAGGCCACGTCTAGGTTTCAGTGTGCTATAGCTGCAATGGCAGCAAATCTGAAATCACATTCTATTGTTCTGCCAACCTAGCTGATTGTACTGCAACTACTGCTTCATGCATCTGGGACTTTATTCTTACTAAAGACTGTAGCTTTAATCTGAAGGAGAAGGGAGCTGCAGGGTAGCAGTGTAAATAATATATTAAAGTTCTCCATTCCTGGAGAGGCCTGGGTGAACCTCCACGGCCTGGAGATGAACCTGAGGGATCCAGCAAACTTGGAATGGATCTGGTCCATTGAAAACATTTGCTAACAAATAGCAAATGACTATTAAGAAATCCATTCCAATGAACCAGATCCATTCCAGGTTTGCTGGATCACCCAGGTTCACTGATGAAAGTGTATCCTCTCCAGCCTTATCTGTATCTGTCTGTCATTTGCAACCCCTATGTAATATCCAGCGCTGCGTAATATGTTGGTGATATGTAACTCCTGTTTAATATTAAAAAATAAAAGCCCACACTACATTACAGTGTATGGATAGCCAAACTTTAGATAAAGTAGATAAGTGTTCAGACCCCTCCAGGTTATTCTTTGTCTGCCTTTGTACCTATTCCCAGGATACACCTACCCACTGCATTAAATATTATTAATTAGGTAACTGCATAGATTCTTTTTATGATGATAGAGTTGACCAACTTGTGAACTTCCTGCCCAAAGATCTAGCTGGAAGACAGAGGCAGAATTCCCCTCCTACACAACATTTCTCGTAACAAGTGTCCCCATTGGAAATTGGTCACCAATATCTCTACCACAGAGAGCAATGACACCTAACAGAGGGTCCAAGCAAACCCAAATTAAAAAAAAAAGTTTTGCATAGCAACTTGATTTTTCAATGATTGGTTTACATATACTTTAAAGTGACTCTGAGTTCCTATTAGGCAATAATTCTTGAATATTTTATTAAAAATTTAACGAGTTTCTATAATTAAAAAGTAATGAAAACAGAAGATCTGACACCTCCGGCCATGTAAATGAATAATTCTATGGTTTCCTCTTCATATCATTGTGCACAATACAATGCTGCCAGTGACGAATGGAATTGCTCTACAAAGAGAATCATTCTCTCCAGCTATAGCAATGGATAGAATTCCTGAATTTGCATTCCTCAGTGGAAGTCGTGAGAAAACAGCAGTGCCTGTCAGGGAAGGAAATAGATGAGGTATTGCTCCCCTGCTCTCTCAGGATCTCTTTGCAGCCGGAGCTACTTTTGTGTGCTGGGAACCTCCTTTGTGTGCTGGGACGGCCATGGGGTTGGGACAAAATCCTGTAAACCATTGAAGGGTCACACAAGTGTCTGGCTATTGTGCTCCATTCTAACAAAGCCACACACTGAATATATGAGGGTCATGCACTCCCTGAAACTGGATTTCTGCATTTGTGTTTTAGGAAAAACAAATTGTGACTATTAGGTGTGGGCTGAGCAACATCGAGAGGAAGGATAATGTCAGCATTCAAATAATTAATTGAAAGTTCTGGAGAAGATAGTAAAACAAAAAGTCTTCCAGTCCCTTGAATAAATTAGATAAGGATTCCAATACAGCTGTAAGTTACAACCATAAGACATTTAGGGTTAAAACGGATTAAAGGATTAATGTATATGGGGTGTGGCTAGTGATCTCAAGTTCTTTTCAAGTATTTTTTGGCTTATAAAAAAAGACCAGGCACTGGTGTCTGTCCCTTTGTGCAGGATGAATGGTCTGGTATCCGCCCCTTGCTATGGTTCTGCAGGAAGCCTGTAGTAGGTGGGCATCCCTCATCCCACCTACAGCTCTCATTTCTGCACAAACTATGTACAGGACATTGATTCTATCACCATGACGTTTGCAAGGTAATGATTGAGTTTACATCCACTGGTTACTCTTTATCCAAAATAACTAGGAATATTGCTTGTGAGCTGGATACATAATACCCACCCAGCATTGCAATAACAATAAATTGGCAACACAATAAAAGTATATATACAATATCTGCCAGGACACTATTACTAATATTAGATTGGGCCTGATTTATTAAAGCTCTCCAAGGCTGGAGACGATACACTTTCATCAGTGAAGCTGGGTAATCCAGCAAACCTGGGATGAATCTGGTCCAGAATTAAAAACAATTGCTAACAAATAGAATGCGTCCAACTAAATGGAGAGTGGTAGTTGTGACTCAATAGGCCTTATTTAATAAAGCTCTCCGAGGCTGGAGAGAATACACTTTCACCAGTGAAGCTGGGTGATCCAGTAAACCTTGAATGGATTTCTTTAAAGTCATTTGCTATTTGTTAGCAAATGTTTTGAATCCTGGACCAGATCCATTCCAGGTTTACTGGATCACCCAGCTTCACTGATGAAAGTGTATCCTCTCCAGTCTTGGTGAGCTTTAATAAATCAGACCTAATGAAAGGGTATTGGGGACTGCTACAGAGAGACCAGTGGTTCTTCTCTGCAGCATTTGGTTAACTGGGCAAAACTTAAAAATTACCATTTATATAATATTTATTTTGTAGCTAATTCTTTCCTCTGATCTATACTACATCCTGATACTCATTGGAGCCATTTATTCCGAATCAAACCCTAAACTACAACTACAATATGGGGCAATTCTGAGTGCTAAACATTACTCTGACTTTCTGATTTGCATTCTTGTTCCAGATCTGCAACTGGAAATGCCATGTGATCTTATTCTCATTGTACATTGCTATATCACCCTGATTGTTTTGTGTCACCTATAAACTATCTCTAAATAGAATGTGACAACCGGATCACATGGACAGGAAGAGACGAGTGTTAAGCAGCATTTCCTGAAAGTAGATAGCATTTCCTAACCCACAAACCTGTCTGAATGACTGTAAGTTGCTCTCAGCTTCTTCCTTCTGAATCATTTCATCTTGCAGCCTGAAATCAGAAAAAAGATGTCTGTTAGTTCTCGCCATACCACTGAGCAGAACACAAATAACAGAAGAGAAATAAGCAGTTCCAAAAAACAAAATAAAAAAACAGGTCTGGTCTGTTATTGATGCCTGAAGTCACTAGCCAAACTTCAGTGTCATGTTCTCTGCTTGGTGAATAAATGGGTGAATCTGATTGCTACAGGCAGCCTACTGCCTAAAGCAGAAAGTCTGTGATGTGTCACAAGATCACACATGATCTAAATTATTTACAGACCTAAGTTACATTTATGATATTAGCTATTAGTTTGTGTAAAGCTAAACTCCAGACATATGCTGGAGACCATCGTTTAATTCAGCTATTTAGACAATAATAAAGTAAATTGATTTTATTTTTCCTGTAAAACAGCCAGACTAACTACATGAATCTGTCGGTGTATTACTTTACAGTATTTAGAATGCTTAGCAGGAAGCATAGTAGTTCAAGCCAGTGAAGCTCTACCACATTGCATGGGGCTTTCAGTCTAACACTGAGTATTTGCTGCCAGGAGGTGAGAGCACAGTAGTAATCATATCAATGTGGGATTGTTTCATTATTACTCAACCAATAGGGTGGGGGTTGGTCAGTGACCAAATTATATTGACTGCAGTAAAGAATGCTAAGCTCAGTGAGGATGCCAAGAGTCCGCCCACAACCTGGAGTGCTGGAGGGAAGACTATGGCGCTAGCTGCAGAGTGAATGATCGACACAATAAGTAAAAGTGCTTTATACCGGCACCCTAGGCAAAAACAAGCATTTAACCTGGGTGATGCAGGAGCAGGCTTACTGCAAGTATCATTTTCCCCTAACATTTAACTTAAAAGTGTCCATGTGCTAAGCCATGCCTTTTTAAATCTATATGTTCTTAACAGTTTAGCAAGTCTTCACTGACCTCTGTAGCTGCAGGCACTGTGGAGCAGTTCATCCTCAAAATTCACAAGAGCCATGAAGTACTTTTCCCAGCAGCTCAGCTCCCCTGCCCCCCCTTCAAGATCGCTATGATTAGAATTCCAATAGGCTGCCAAGTCATTGGTGGGAAGGGCAGGGTGAGCTGAGCTGCTGAGAGTATTATTGTCTAAGTATAAATCTAACAAAAGAGTCTGGAACAAAACCTTACATCAGGGCTGTAATAAAACAAACTGTAACCTGTGATCCTGTAAAACTCAGCACAAAAGCAATTTTTTTCTCTCTACGCATTTCTGAGATTTTCCCAGTCCTGCCGGGGCACACAGCTAAGTGCATAATAGCACTTCTGCTGTTACAGTCATATACTGTAAAAGGAATCAAATGGTGCACTCACTCTGCTCCTAGCAGACTGAACAATGAATGAGAAGCCACAGATTGATGAGGTCATCTGTCTGCTCTACTTTCCACCTGTCCATGCTCTTTGTTAGAACCTAAGCAGGCAACACACCTGATTGGCTTCCATTTCTGACCCTTCTTCCTCAAAGGGCTGATGCACAGCAGATTTAAAAGTTGCATGAAATGTTGTTTTATATCTGGCTAGAATTGAATTGACATAAAGCTGAACACGCCGTAGTGGCAATACCAGAAAGTGAGACTTTACTGCAGCAAACAATAATTGCATAAGACTGCAGACCTGTAAGCTGCACCATAAATAGATGATGTATTGTAAATAAGCAAAAATGTTTTTAATAAATATGTTTATAAAAAAAAAAAAAACAATGTACCCCTCTAAAACAAAAAGAATTAACACCAGATGTAATTATTTTAGGCATGGACCCCTGGCACCTGTCCAGCCCTTACTAAGCCTTAGCTATAGACCACATCCTCAAGACTTCTCCGAGCGCCACATCATGGTATGAATAGGCTGCCACACCCATCCAGACACAGAAAGAGATAGCAGACGGTCCCCTAGCCAAAATCTTGCCGGTCATACGACCACCACCCCTGGCTGCCCTCTCTTCCAATCCTGTCTCTCTTCCAAATCCTGCCCTAATATTATCTTGCATGGCTGGACTTTTTCATCTTTTTTGCTGGACCAGCAATCCAAACTCTAGAGGATAAGCTGTCCCCTTGTTCCAAGCCAAAAATATTAACCCCAGTGATTTCCAGAAGGCTGACCTACATATTTTATTAGATTTTTGGCAAGACATCTTTTTTTATAATTTTTGAAATATAAGATTTGCTTTGTGGGTTCAGTTAGGCACATCAGTAAAGAGGATCTTGAAGTTTCAACATCACCACTTTTAAAACTTTTGCATAACAGGAAACTATGTATCATTTTAATCTGCAGCAGGAGATTTATAAATGAAATGAGCTGCAAACTAGTAGAGCCTGCATGGAGGAACTTGGGAGTGTTGCTGTAGATAACTTATGGTTGATAAGCACATTTAATAAACATCAAAGTATTTGGCACCGGTACAGTTCTTTTTGGGGCGGTAATTAACCATGAAGGGTTAGAAGCGACTTATGTTAACCTAATTAAAGACCAAAAGCTCATCCTTTAGTCTTTAATAGTCATATGTAATTCTATGTGCAGGGGGTTCATTATATCTATTAGGAAAAACTTTTTCTTTGTTCTGAATGGAACTGAATCTGAATTGTTCTGAATTAGTTACTGGACTTTTTTTTTGTTTTGCAAAATTCTTTGAAACTTAGATGTCCGGACCAAATGTAGCACCCATAGCTAACTTTGGTATAACTTTTTGATTACATTTTCAGCAGAATACAGCACTCCATAATCCTTGGTGTATTACCAAGGAAGGGTATTGTATCAAATCTGTACTCATGCCAAGCCTTTTGTATTTATAAACATTACAGGATAATGTAATGACAGATACAAAAAGAAGTTTTTTTTGGCAGAATATTTGAACTGAAATTATAGTAGCTTTCTTAGACAGTCTCCTATGCTGTTGCAAGGATTTAGAGATGCAACAACCCTTGCAACCCTTGTTTTTCTTGTAAGAAAAGTTTAGGTTCAGTAAAACATATTCTGTTTTCTTTAGATTGATAATTTTTATTTGAATTTGCATTGAAAACAAACAATGTTACAAACAATTAAATATAATTAGGACCTGGGAGGGGGAAAAGGAAACAATTCACACACATGGTGTACACAGAAAATAAAAAAAAAATACATAACTATCAATATCATTGAACTAAAAGTCAACACCAGAACAATAAAACATATTCTCTGTTTTTATACTGCCAAAAAAGCCTTCTTTTTGTGTCTGAAAACTAGAAGTTTGCATTTTAAGGGGTACTGCAATCATGAAGTGATTAAAGAATCAAGTAGGATATTTTAGCTTTGTCTACATGGCTGGGCATAAGGTCAATGTGCAACTCAAGCAAATGGATCTGGACTAGTTCCTCTGAAGAACCAGTAGGTGATCCAGTAGTCCACCACCCTTCGCTCACAAATTATTAATGCATTAAGCTATGTTTTCATCTTTTATATTTAGAACTTACTTTTCTCTGATTCTCTGGAGGTCTTCAGCCAGGTTGTCCCTGTCTACTTCCACCCTGGCTTTCTCATTGGTGAGGAGGTCCACTTGTCTGCGAAGTTCCCTCATCTCTTCTTCATACAGATCCCCGACCCTGGAGGTGCCTTTGCCCTTCAATTGTTCCAGTTCAGCCAACAAGATCTTGTTCTGTTGCTCCACATAGCGCACCTTGTCAATGAAGTTGGCAAACCTGTCATTGAGCTCCTGCATCTCAGCCTTCTCATTGGTCCTGTTGGCTTTGAATTCTAGGTTGATGGCATCGGCTAGGGAGAAGTCTACTGTGTCCTGGAGCCTGGCTGGGGGGAGGCTGCTCCGCAGCCTGACCGAGGAGCTCTTGTAGACCGCGGGGGAGGAGGATGTGAAGACCCCTCTGCTGCTGGATAGACCACCACTGCCAGCACCGGGGCGCAGAGCGCTGCCCAAAGAGTACCTACTGCTGGAGGTGACATAGCGGCTGCTGGTGCCAGAGGAGCTGGATCTGGGGTTCCCCCCAAATATCCTATTGTAGGATGAAGACCTTACAGACATCTTGATCAGGGGTTCTGTAGAAAATCCTTGTAGCTAAAACAGGTCTTCAATGCAAACCAAGCAGTTCTATAGCAGGAGAGAGAGCTGGCATCCAGGGTGGCTTATATACCCAGAAAACTAACGGTGCGCAGTGGGCTCCTGGTGACCAATCACATCACGCATAGCGGAGAACCATCACTAATTCACAGCCAATAGGAAGGAGGAGGGCTTGGCCGCACCCCTCTAGCTGGAGCTTAACATCTAATTTGGCTTTTTTTTTTTTTGCAGAAAAGTTTCTGCAGCTGCTTCTCTTTTTTGTCTGATTTTGCACACAGAAATTTCCATGGATTGCTACAAACACAGAGTCTAATGATTTTTTTCTAGCAGCCTTTGCAGAGATGAATATAATTATTTAGAGAATTATTTAATAGATCAAAAGAATAGTCACAAGAGCTGTGTTATCTACTAGGGAGGGGAAGTGTAGCTTCCAGCCTGCTGGAGAGATACTGTAGAGTTTATTTTTCTAACTTTTTAACATAGGGGAATAATTGAAAAACCTTTCAGCCCTTAGGGAACCCCCTATACTGCAAAAAGAAATTTAGCTTTCTTGATAGGCAAAAAGAATAAAAACAACATTGAAAGTACAATTACAAAGTAGCATGTGAAAAGAGTTACAATATTTTAATATTATACATCAAACAGATCACAAATCTTCGCCTCCTAACTTTTTTATCAAAGATACAGGTATATTATTAATTTTTATTATTATTATTAACCGGATTTATAAAGCGCCAACATATTACTCTGCGTTGTACATTAAATAAGGGTTGCAAATGACAGAGGAATACAATGACACAGGAGGAGGAGAGGACCATGCCCAAAGAGCTTACAATCTATATAAGCAAACTTTTAAAGTTATATATATATTGTTTGCATAGTTACCAGAGAACGCATTATGGAACTAAAATAAATGAACAAACTTCTTTATGGAACCTGAGTGAAATTTAGAGAACCCTTATACTTACTATATCCACTGCTTACAGTATATTAGTGTGGTGGAGAGAATGTCTCCTACATAAATATATTGTAGCTTTTCAAACCTAAATGTGATGGTTACATTCAGTTTGGGGTTTTAGGAGGTATTTTTAATAATAGCACACTTTTCTAGCTAGGGTGAAAACACTCATTCACTGTACTGTGTCTATAGAAAAGTAAAGTGGTCATCCTAGGCTGCTTCCTTGACTGTAAGCACACCCTCCTCTTTTCAGCTCTATTACATAGGGGTGGGGGAATTTGAAGGCTATGTTCAGGTTTTGAGCCTGATTTAATAAAGCTTTTCACGGCTGGAGAGAATATATTTTCATCAGTGAAGCTGGGTGATCCAGCAAACCTGGATTTGATTTCTTTAAAGTCATTTGCTATTTGCTAGCAAATGTTTTGGACCGGATCCATTCCAGTTTTGCTGGATCTCCCAGCTTCACTGATGAAAGTGTATTCTCTCCAGCCTTGGAAAGCTTTAATAAATCAGGCGACTACAGTCTAGGTAAGCAGAGTGTGAAAGCACCAAAACATTGACAATGACAAATGGAAAATGAAATGTCTGTGGTTAAATCGCTGTTTTTGCAAGCGTTTATCCGCAGTATAATAGCAGTCAGCATACTTAGAGGCTCCATGCAGCATCCTAGGTCTCCTGATAATAAAGGATAATAAACTTTCAAAGACTTAAGTTGGAACCCTTTGTGGACACCTGCCAAAAATTATTTTTGTAAGCGGCTAAAAATAATTGTGTAATCATCATTTTGGAGATCAAACTAACTGTTTCTTAAACCATGCTGTTTCCTGAGCAAAACAAGGGCAACACATGAAAATCAGTCATATAGTGGTTTGATAAAGCCCATCAAACACTTGTAAAAACGAAACAAAGCTTAGTTTCAGCCTATAGGAACACAGCTTGTGGCTACAACTACTTTTTCACATGTTCTGGGCTTTGACAGGGGAGTAACGATGTGAATGTATTTGCTGAAAATGTCCTTAGCATAAAAAAAGAAACAAATGCAGCCAGCACATTTAAGTAAGAAGGAAAGCTGCAATATATTACAGCATTGTTTTGGGGTTTGGATAACCTTCAAACTGATGGATCTGGAAGTTCTAGGAAGCTTTCTTGGCACCAATTATTCTGCAAATATTATTTCAAAGACAAATTGTTGTGGCTAGATATTGCACAGTCATCCTGTGTATTTTCATAGCCAAAGTAATAGCAGATTTAGGATTATCGCTACGGGGTTGGTTTCTATAACTTTTGGTTATTTTGGCTAAGCAAACAGGACTGACTAGTGATTGATCAGATGTCTGGGTGAAGTGTGTTTAGATATCTGGTCACTTTTATTGTGAAAGATCTATTAGGAAGTAAACCCAATTAAATATGATTGTTTTTGAATGGACTGGTTGTGCCAGGATCAATAGAAGTTAATAAACTGCATGTTTCAGCTACATACTCTATCAAGGGTCAATCAAGGGCTGGGTAGCTGAAAGAAGTTGTAGTTAATTAAGAGCCAAAAGAAATGCAGTTCAAGTTGGTACTTTTAGTTCTACTGCAACAAAGTAACAGTTCACCACTGTACACACTGATAGTTTCGGCTTGGTTTATTAATGCACTCTAAGACTAGCGAGGATACACTATCATCAGTGAAGCTGGGAGATCCAGCAAACCTTGAATGGATCTGGTCCAGGGTTCAAAACATTTGCTAGCAAATAGCAAATGACTTTCAAGAAATCAATTCGAGGTTTGCTGGATCACCCAGCTTCACTGGTGAAAGTATATTCTCTCCAGCCTTGGAGAGCTTTAATAAATCAGACCAATTGTGACAAAATAATCACCATGCACTGAATCCATTGGTCTATTGGATCAGCAATGGTTGGATTGGTGATAAATTTGCAGATATTTGGGGATATTTGCCACTCCTAAAACATGCTGCAATCTGAGATTAACACAGAGCTAAACACTTTGGCCCTGATTTATAAAAGCTCCCAAAGGCTGAAGAGAATGCACTTTCACCAGTGAAGCTGGGTGATCCAGCAAACCTGGAATAGATGGGGTCCACGATTCAAAACTTTTACTAGCAAATAGCAAAATATTTTTTAAAAATCCATTCCATGTTTTCTGGATTACCCAGCTTCACTTCTGAAAGTGTATTCCCTCCGGCCTTGGAGAGCTTTCATAAATCAGGCCCATTGCAATAAACTCTTGTATACTAAACCATGCAAAGATTTCACACTTCCATTGAGTGTAAAAAGTTTCAGATTGTCTCATTCCAAGACGGTAGGGATGAGGTCATCGTTACAGTCCTAGGGTGTTTTACCATGACAACGATACAAATCATTGACTAAATTTCCTCTTTTAATTGTGCCCACACCTAGTGACATCCAGTGTGACTGTGTGTCATGCTGCAAACTTTCTAAAGAACATGATTTTTCTGCAGCTGTGTCTTATGACTTTAGAGGGTTTAGCTTTAAATTGTGTAAGGGATGAATGTAAAAATCCAAGCAATATCCGGTCTTGAAGCTGCAGACAAAGGATCCATGGGGAAACAGTTAGAATTAGGGGGGAGGGCTGGGAGGTGCAGCACGGACCAGGATCTCTCATCACTGACCCTCCCCCCCTTCTCAGTTCTCCCCCATCCTCCCATGATCTCACTCCATCCTCCCTCTTCTTCAGACCATACTTCCTTCTGCTTAATCAATCCTTGCTTTATCTCAATCTTCCCTTCTTTTATCTCAGTCCATCCTCCCTTTTTCACCAATTCATCCTCTTTCACCCCAAACCCATTCTTCCTTCTAATTCTCCCAACCCATCCAGACTCCATCTCCCCTTTTCCCAAACCCATTCTCCCTTCATTGCAATTCATTCTCCCTTCTCCCCAATCCATCTCCCCCCTCTTCACAACTTACCCTCCTTTTTTCCATTCCATCCTCCCCCTTTCCCAACCCATCCACTTTCTTTCCAATTCATTCTCCCTTTCACATATGAATTTCATTACAATTAATCCACATATACACCCATGACTAAAATATATGAAAACTACGGTTTATGACTTTGAATAGGCAGGCAACAGATGAAAAGATTCCCAAGTAAAACCATTATCAGCAGGAAACAGAGAGAAACATGCCAGCTCTTTATTACTTTTTTACACACAGAAATGTATTGTTAAAATGGACTTTGCATAAAAAATATATTTGTTCTGCTTAGGTTACATGTGTTAACTATTCATCAGGTATTTATAGCCTCCAATGTAAAAAACAACATCCCACAGATAAGTTAAATAATCTAACTCCCAAAAATAACAAGTTTTTAGAAGGAAAGTAAGTTTGCTGACTTTCAAAGCAGTAATATTACCATATATGAATACACTTCCACATATATTCAAATATAAGATTCTAGCACAGTATCCAAAGCTTTTTATTTTAATTAATATATTCATTAAAAACAAGTTTATACAAAAAGAGCCATGCAGACCACACATACATGAAACATCCTCATAACAAAGGTATTCATAACCTAATGATTACTGTTTAAAATGCTTCCTCCAGCTGCAGCACAAAGATTGTATTTTCTGAGGTCACTGTTTGGTGACTTTTTAATGCTTAAAAATGGTGTTTTAGCTCACAAATGTCAGGCACATGTCAGTTCCTGTTGCAGCCTCCTTCCTATTGATTTGCTTCACAAGTTACATTGTTGCAGTCTGTTCACTGGAGAGGAAGAGACTGAGAAAATACTTCCGCAGTCTGCAGCAGACTGAAGAGACTGAGACTTTTGCCGTGGTAGTGAAGTGTCTGAGGACTTGGAATTTGCACTGCGGCACTGGGATCTAAGCTGAAAAACACTGGGAGCTACTAAGGACAGGGTAGTTAACAGAGCAAAAAGTTAATTGCCCGCTCTTTTGTCCCCTTTCTTTCCTGAAAGCAGTCCACAGCTCTCCCTCCTACTATGTACCGACTATGCTGATATTATCCTGCAACCTGGCCCATATACACATACACTTACGTTAAAATTCATGGTAGGTCACCAAAGGGTCCCACTAAAATTTTGCCCTATGCTCTATAGTTATGCCCCTTATTATGCTATCTGTAAAAAGTAAAATCTGATTGCTTTCCCCATGCACATCAATGTTATAAAAATCTAGGAGGTGCTGCACAGAATACAAATGGTTATATTGCAGCAGTCAGACAGAGGCGTGGTGCAAGGGTTTTTGGGGATGTCATTTCCTTCCCGACCACAACGCGGGAAATCTTAGGAAAAAGGCCAAACAAAAAAAAAAAAGAAGTTACAGCCTGCTAAATTCACATAAAAAACTTGGGGAGATTAACCCTTCCGGCCACAATTATTCATGGCCAGAGGTTTCCATGACTAATAACCAGGGGCCAGACTATTCTAGCTAGTAATACCAAGAAATGGGACTGAGAGCAGACGGCGCTTTTATCAAACGTTACACATATTGCATTCATTTATTTAATAACAGGGTGCACCAAGGTCTATAGCAACCAAGCCCCAGCATTTTGTAGCCAGTCTCCATTGCTGTAAGCTGAAATTTAGCAGTGGCTACTTTGGCTTTGGCACAAAGTATCGTCCTGATTAAAACCTGCTGGTAAAGGGTCTGCCCACCCAGTACTAACATTAGCTTTAGGTAGATGCTGAATAGATAAATAGCAACTTTGGGTGAAACTGCCCTTTAAATTTTCCTATCACCCTCCCTGAGTTTCTGCCACCTACTTACCTGTAGCCGGGCTCCCAAAGGTATTACTGAGTGGCCCTGCCTGGTACCACACAACCTCTGCCTAAAAAACTTTTGGCCCGTTCAGTATATACAGCTCCTACTGTGCAGACATGTTGCTGGATCCTATGGATGTTTCTCTGGGTACCACTTTGAGTACAGACCAGCCATAGGTAAGAACGGAGCAGAAGCTGTACATGGTAGGACTTTTTAATAAAAGGATTGCAGCAATAGCAATGGAATGGTCAGTCTCAGTATTTTCAGATTGGAGACAGGGAAGAGTCTGCAGTAATTTTTACATCATATAAATCTGATCTGGAGGGGAGTGTTTTATACAAAGAATCCTGGAGCCGGAGCCGTGGTACTACCGTACCATGAATATGACCTAATCGGTATTATTTGTGTCCATATATGGCAGTCATGTATATTCTGCTGTTTCACACTTTGTTTTTCTTGGATGTTTTTCTATATGAAGCTGAGCTTCCGGGCAGATGACAAAAACCACACCAATTAAATGTAATTTTGTATTCATTCAGTATTAAAATGCAACAAGTCTATTGAATTGGCCTTGATATTGGTATCCAGTAATTCTATGCTCAGCAGTGCAAAAATGGTTCCACTTGCCATAGCAAAGGTTTCAGAAGCAGCTGCAGATAAAGTAGGAGCAAGCCGAAAAGGACAAGGAAGACAATTCCAGAGAGTTGGGGCAGCTCAAGAAAAGTCTTGGAGCTGTGCATGTGAGGAGGTTATGAGTAAGGAAGTCAGTAGTAGGTCATTGGAGGAGCAAAGAGAACGGCTAGGGGAGTATTTTTTTATCAGGTCAGAAAGGTAAGTGGAACAAGAACTGTGGAGGGATTTGAAGGCAAAGCACAGGAGCTAGAATTTGATTCTAAGGTGAAATGGAAGCCAATGAAGAGATCTGCAAAGAGATGCAGCAGAAGAGGAGCGGTGGGAAGGATGGATGAGTCTGGCTGCAGCATTCATAATAGATTGTAGAGGAGAGAGTCGGGTTAGTGGAATACCAGAGAGGAGAAGGTTACAGTAGTCCAGACGAGAGATGATAGGAGCATGTACAAGGAGTAACATTTGGTTAAATCATAGGCATCATCTACACTGCTAGAAATGAAAAGAAATGGACATTTCTATAAGGAATATAGAGAGCAGGAAAACACCTATTGTCAGTGGAGAAGGGGAATAGTGGAACCCTGGCACCTAATTTGTATTACCTATGTCCAAATTTGAGATTTTACCTTTCTCCTTGCCCAAGTAACAGCATTGTTCCAGAAGAAATTAAATTGTTTCAGAAGACTGAAAATACTCCAAGAAAACCCAAAAATTTACCAACAAAAATCTATTCCTAGTCGATCCAAATCCAGTACAAACAAAAAGCTTTTTTGGATGAGTTAAACTTTAAAACACAAAGACTGATCATGTAAATTGCAGTAAAGACAGACCTACATCAAAACCTGGTAAAGACCTGCAATATAAGTACGAGAATATTATTGTAGAATTATTGCAATGTATATAGTGGCCGTGAAAGAATTTGTTTATTTATTCACTGAACTAATGTGGAGTTTTGCAAACTGCATACTGATTTGTAATGAACTTCACTGGAACACTAAGTCATATTTTTATTGGTTTGCAGAGGAAGATGATTAGCACTCATCTCATACACACATGTACTGCTAAGATAAGACATGGTTATGTCTAATTATATCTAAATGTTACACAATATATCAAATATTCCTAATATGAAAATTTAGGTTTTATTATTTTTAAAGCTGCACTCTGGGATAATAAACTGTTCCCCACCACCCTGTCTAACTTTTATATTTATATATACATCACACTCCAGACCCTAGTCTTCTCTTTCAGCTATTAAGAAGTGAGAATTTATTTTTTGCTCAGAGAGGGGCTTTGAGTGATCCAGACTCCTGCCCATTAATATCAACAATATTTTTCACATAGGATTATAGGTACATTTAACTTTATTATCAATAACCTGTAAAGTCTACCTTGTATAGAGGTCAAAAGTCTTGGAGACTCCTGCTTGGACTTGCCACCTTGGATGCAAGGTCAATAGCTCCAGCAGATCTGAAGCTGTCACCCTGCTGAAGTAGAGAGTTCAGCGGGCCGGATAAAACGGGCCGCAGTCCGCAGCTCTGGCAGGTGCCCCCTCAAGCGGGGGGGGGGGAGAAGTTAGGATATGTAACTTATCATGCTTTAGAGCAGAGGTTGCCAACTGGTGGTCCACAAGAAAAGGGGGGGGGGGGAGAAGGACCCCGCTGGGGCGCCGCACCCGCCAGAGCCACGGACCATGAACCCAGTACAAATCCCCGGCTTGGGGAAGTGGGCAGAACAACCCGCCCACTCTCCCATGGCAGGCTCAGATCTGCGATGGAAGAGTGGACGGGGTTATTCCATCATGACATCATGTTCAGTGGCGCCATGATGGCATAACCCCACCCACTTACCCATCGGTCCGGCCCCTCCGCCAAATTTTATATCAGATTGTGGACCCTGAATAAAAAAGTTTGCCCACCCCTGCGCTGGAACAGCCCTTCTGGACCCTGTTAACATAGGGGAACCCTTGAAATACCTTTCAAGTCTTTAGAAAACCCTCAAAGATTATTGGTGCCAGTGGAAGTTGACCTAAAAGGTCCAAACTCCTCATGGCACAAGGAACTCCTAGCAACTTCTGGAGGAATGCTGATTGAGAAACACTGCTCCAGGGTAAAAAGGTTAAGAATGACTGTTCTATATTCTTGTTCACTTTTCTGGCAGCTTCATAAAAGGTTATGTAGGGAGATGTAAGTTGTGGAGTTAGGGGGGATGGAGGAGCTGAGCCAGCACAAGGAGTAATAAAGCACTCCAGCAAGGACAGAGGGGGTTTGACTTTTTTAAAGTAGTCACATTTTCAGGCAAGTTCATTGGCATGTTGAAAGAAATAAATCATTATTTATGGAATGAAAAAGAAGCGCTGCCAGTAAGCAAAAAAAAAACATATTTTCTGTGTTTTTAACTGCAGATTTTTTAGGTTGGTGACAGCATCTCTAAGTGTTCCGAAAAATGAGGTTTAGGTATGGGTAGTGTAGGTGACAATTTATTAACAATGAAAGCTATGGTGCCAGGATGCATATAGAAATTACCAGCTTTGAATATGCATCATCAAGAACAAATCTACTGCCCTGCATTAAATTAAAATGCAAACTAAAATCCTATGGAATATAAATAAAATAAAAATAAATAGCAATAATAAAATCCAGTCATTCGCAGCTATGGTGGTTGGAATAGGCTGAAAAGTTCTGACTGTCCTGTTCACTGATGTCTGACTGGTAGCTTTAAATCTTTGTGGAATCAGAAGAGAAAAAGCAGAACCGGAGCTGAACTATTTCCTGCTGTCCAGGGGCAGCTCTCTACAGAATCTTTGTAAGACATAATTGCTGGAGAATGAAGGGTCACTGCAGATGTCCTGCAGTGCAGATCATCACTACATATAGGCAGGAAACCCCTCCAGCACCATAGAGAACTACTATGGGAGTTATTGGGCCATTGACCCCAGGTCAGTCCTGTTTTGACAGATGAGTGCAGATACTAATTTAGACAGGCTTTCCCTAGCTGCTGTGTTCTGTTTATGATAAGGCTGCCTTTAGGGAAAGTATACACTTAGGCAGCTGTGCAATCACCCTGCTAATTACTAACAATGAACAGTTTCTTGGACCAGAGCTTTCATTATATACGGTATATGTATTATATGGTCAGATAAGCCAATATGTACTGTATATATACTAGAAACAGGTCCACAAGTCCCATTTAATCTCCAAGAGATCAATTTGCTCTACAGGTATATTCACACGCTTATGGATATACACCTATGACACTACAAGAACATGCACATTGATCCCAGAATTTAATACAGTGGTTCCTTGGTATAAATCCTTAATCTGTTCCAAATCCTTGGATTTATACCAAACAGGAATTATACCAAAGTTTTCCCATATGAAAATGGAAAAGGAAAATGAATAATCCGTTACCATGAAAAAAATCCTATTGTTATTGTCATATTATACATTGATGGGGCTGTAAAAATAATTTAAATGCTTAATACTAAAATACCTAAATACAAAAGCAATTAGATGAATTAAATGAAAATGTAACCTCCCTTTACCTTGCTGAGAAGAGTCGAGTGCCTACTAGGATGGTGCTGAGAAGGAAGGAGGAGGAGATGTTATGTAATTCACAGAGAGTTATAGTGCGGGTTGTTCACTGAATGGTAGCAACTGGCGCACTGACACTCGTGCGCAGTCGTGGCTTTGTCTCGAGAGAGGTAAATAAAGGTAGCACGCAGTGTTATGACTCATTTTGACCCATACAAGTTCTAGCAAAAAGGTTGTGTACCAAGCAAAATTTTTCGTGTCCAAACAGGACCTATACCAAGATGGACTTATTTCAAAGCGGACTTATACCCAGGTACCACTGTATTCATCCATGCTCTGTGCACAAGTTATAGTGAAGATATGCAGATGTTATTAACAATCCTGCATCAGAACATATGCCAACTAAGCCAAGGTGTGCTAAAAAAAAATTTGTGCCATCAAACTGATGTAGGCATTTTCTAAAACAGATGCATGAAGTGCATGGGGTTATCATTAAGGAAGACTGAAAGCCTTGGATTCCAAAAACACTGGTGAAACATATGGGGGTGGATATTGAATTTCCATGCATTGATCTTCCTGTGCACGCCCAAGTTGGAGCGTGAGATTTTAAACACTGCTGCTTGAAATAGAGTATCCAATGAATATACATAAACTGTCTTGTTCATACCATAGCATATGGATGTCTTTTAGTTTGTATTATAGTGTGGCAAAGATCTATGCATGAGTGAGTCATCACATTTTGTTTCTGTTCAGGTTAAAACAATATTTGATATAGTGCACATTAAAGGATCATTGGGCCATTTGGATACTTAAATTATTTGGCTTCCACCCAAAATTGACCTTAGACTGTTATAAAGACATATGTATATCGTAGGAAGATTAGATTGTGAGCCCCTTTGAGGGACAGCTAGTGACATGACTATGGTCTTTGTAAAGCACTGCATAGTATGTTGGTGCTATATAAATACTAGTTGATAATAATATTAAGGCACATGGCAAAGTAGGAACAAATCACATACACTAAGCATCAGTGGGGTTGATTTACTAAAGGCCGTTTACTTAGTTTAGGGTTGAATTATCACTCTGAAAGACAAAGCACATGCAAAGGTGGACAAAGATGATCGTCATCTGTACAAAAGTCCACTGTGTAGCCAATGGCAAAGATGGTGCCTTCCTCCGATGCAGTGATGACATGTCCTGGACTTGTCATTGCTACAGGGGTTCTGCACACATGTGATTCTGTGCCATAATTGGCAAGTATTGTGCATATTTGCTGATTATAGCATAAGATCACCACCTATCAACACGTTTAGTTCTTCTAAATGGGTATTCTGCAACATGGATTTTCACCTTATTCACTAAGCTTGCAGAATGATAATTCACTTTCACTGAACAGCCTCTAGAAAACCAAACCCCAGTAAGTGGTCCAAATGGATAATGCTTATGGATACAAAAGTTGCAAATGTACTTTCACAGTTTATACCCACTCCTTTATATCTAAAGACAAAACTTTTTTATTTTATTTTGAATAAAAACAGCTGTGGATCTTTTTTGTCATGTTTGTACACAGTTTATGTTCATTGTTTTCAGTTCAGCTAGATTAATAGTTTTGTGTAGATGACTTGGATACAGTGTAATGCTGCCGTTGCTTGTTTTTTCTGCAATTATTTAACTACAATTTTCCCCAGTATATTGGTTTTCTTATTTTTGTACTCTGACTATTTTCTCAAAACTACACTTTTGTCTTATTTAAGAAATTCTCTGGTATGATTTTGAAATAAACTGCAGACTTTGTGGTTGTTCGCCTGACCCGATCTCTTTTTCACTTTATCTCTGGAGGCAAATTATGTCTTTTAGCTGGCTCTAGATATGTATGTTTAACTGGTACTGATAGCAAATTGAAGGATAGTGTCTGTCTGCTTTTACCCAAATCTCATCAAAGTACCAAAAAAACAAAAGGAAACTTGTTTTATCATCACTGCAATGAATAGCAACAGGTTCACTTACAGAGGAGTTTATACTAACTGCTAATGTCTGCTTATGTGGCAGGAACACAAAGACCCCCCTCCTGCCATAATTAGAAAATGCTGGATTACAAAGAAAAAAAAGCATGAAAAGAAAAACATGCATGCATACAAACATACTCCCCAAGTTCCAGGCACTTCATATTACTGAAGTCACTGCCAAATCTTGGGAAAGCTCAGGATCCTAATTCTCAGCACTGTGCAAGAGCCAATTCTAGCAGGATTTGGGATCTTGAGCTTTCCTGGGAGCTGACCCAGTGATGTAACTCTCACCTAGGCAAGATTGTGAGAAGCCTGGGAAAAGAGTAAGTGTTTTGCTTGTTTTACAGTTTTTTGTAGTGCAGCTGATGGTGGCCACATAAGCACAGCTACTGTTTTTGGCACATTATTTGAAAAGTCAGCCTTGCACTACAAGCAACGGTTTCCCAATGGCCAAATACTGCAATAAAGAACAAAGTTGGTACATATACTTATCTCACTCCGGGTACATTCAGTACTGATGGACCCAAAGTCATACTCCTTATGGTAGGTATCCTAAATTTTGCAAAATCATGCTCCAGCACATCGCATTGGGTACTCAGCATTCCCCAGGATCTCAATGCAATATGCATGAGGGCAGTGAGGCAAAGTAAAAAAATAGATTTTGCATTTTTTGTACAAAGCTCATGTCTCTAACTCTACATACTCACCTTTCTTTTAATCACTTGATCTGTTCCAGTCTGATGTTTTGGACTTGACAAAGCCCATGCTCCTTTCGGATTGGAGAGTATTATTCTTGACTCAGCAAATGGAGTGTCAGATCCCTGCAGAGAGCCCGCTACTTCCACTTCTGGGAAAAGCCTTGTTTTCCAAAAAAGCCCTGGTTCCTGGTGGCTTTTTGGTTCATCAATAAGGGGCAGCACCGTGTATCAGAGGTTAGTACTGCACTGCGACCTTTACAGCACTAGGGTAGCAGGTTCAAATCTTAGCCAGGAAACAACGGCAAGGAGTTTGTATGTTGTCACTGTGTTTGTGTGGGTTTCCTTACACATTTCAAAAACATGCAGATAGCTTAATCACCTGCCCTACAAAAAATTAACCTTCATTAGACAGTGTTATTGACATATGACTGTGATTGGGACATTAGATTGTGAGCCCCTTTGAGGGACAGTTAGTGACATGACAATGGTCTTTGTACAGTGCTACATAATATGTTTGTGCTATATAAATACTGTTTATTAATAATAATACCTGCACTGCATGGCACATAATGTACAGCTTGGCCAGCCAGTGGGGACAATGCAACATCATTGGAGGGGTTACAGCATTATCAGTATTCGTGCAATGGCCAAAAGGGATGATTGTGGAGTTGGTGGCGAAGATGGCGGCATCCTAGGATGAGGCAGTAACCTGTCATTGCTGCAGGGCGACTGCATACAAGCTTTTGTCACCCAAGATAAATGTCTATGATCGCTTTATGAGAAAATCTAGTCTGTGCAGCTGTCCTCTGACTTGGTTTGCTGCATTGTAAAAAACACAAACATCTGCTATTGTTTTCTAATAGGGATGTTGTAGCATTTCCCCCCCTCCATAGGAAAAAACAGCTTCTTGTGTCACTGGAAATGGTCCTTAACAATGGTTTCCAATGACAACCATCAGGGAAAATTAAGAAAATTACTCGTGAACTAGAGCTTTTGCCAGTAGGAATAATAATAATAGTTATAAAAAACAAGGGTGTTGTAGTTGGTTGCTATGGATGCAGGTCTAATATGATATTAATCTGCCTCTTGTCTGATATCCTTTGCACAAAGCACTGAATTTCAGGTGTAAATAATAGATTTAAATTTACTGTTTGCTGGTGTTACGAACCATGTTACGCATATAAGAAAAGAGCCAGATTAGTCCAATATTGAAATACACCATTGTTTTTATACTATTATTGGTATTGCTACTGGAAACAACTCTTATAGAGTTCAGGAAGATTTTTCTTCCATTTTCCATAATACTTGTCCCTGAAAACACTTATTAACCTCTCCATTGATACAAGAATGAGCGCACCTCTTGTCTGATATGCTTAACTTCAGCAAACTATAGAAGAAAATTTAATATTTACACCCGAAATGTAGCTCTTTCTGCTGACAAGAGGCAGATTAGTATTATATTGGACTTGCTGCCTATAGCAACCCAGCAATACCATTACTTTTAATAATAATATTATTATTATTATTATTGGCACAAACTCCATTTATTAATTTTTCATAAAACCTTTGTGTCTTGAATGAAGAATAAGATATTTTATTGTTTTTGTTAAGAGAGAAGGGAACAAAGTGAAAGCTGTCTTGTTTCCCTGGGAAACCGAAGTTTGCTGCACAGGGAGAAGCTGCAGGCGGAGGGGGGACAGCACGGAGCGGGGGCGGAGGAGAGCACAGGCCGAGGAGGCTGAGGCAGCACAGGCCCCGGGAGGAGGAGAGAGCACAGGCCGGGGAATAATGTCCAGGCTGCGGGTGCTAGAGCTGTATAGCGGGATGGGCGGCATGCACTGCGGCCTGACAGGTAATAACAGCCCATGGCGGACTTCCTCTTCCTGTCCATACACACGTGTAGGCTGCACACAGCACCAATGTGATCACACACAATATATAGATCGGAATGCACTTAGAACTGCACCTTACAGGCCCACAATACATAAACACCCCACAGTTCAGTTCCTAGCCATAAAAAAAGTTCCTTAACTGGCCATAAACACAGATATTAGTCATCTTTATACCTATAAACAAATATTTTATCAACAAAATATGCAATGTGTAGCACTTTGTAATATCATTAAAATATCAGTGCAACACATGGTATTTTTCTGCACAGTCGACTGAAAATATTGATGGAAAATTCTATCTATAAGGTATAGATATATGCAATCTATTAAAAAGGTAACATGATGGAATTGCAATGCGTTCTCCTGACCGGTACAAAATTCTGCTTCTCCAGGGAATGTAATCAGGGGTTTGCCAATTTGATCAAATCTGGAAAATTTTGGTTTGCAATAGTTCAGCTGTATGATCATAATAAAGCGTACCTAAATTTAAAATTTCACTTTACATAACAGAGTAGACAACCCTTTTATGTAAGGTAAAAATTCTGTTGTTTTTTTTTTTTTTTTTTAAAAAAAGGGTGCAGCACCACCTGAGTGGTGCAGTCACGCTTCCCTAGAGGCTCTTGGGTGCTCCTTCTGCACATGTCCGAGCATCTCGGGCATGCGCAGAAGAAGCCTTTTTCGCGCAAAGAGAAAAATTTGCCGATCTCACGCATGTGCAGGGAGATGTACACATTTTTTTCATCCTACGTCACCTGATCTCGCGCCAGGTGAGGTAGGATAAAGAAGAAACGAAGATGGCGGCGCTTGAACGCTGGCTCCGGGACGGATGCCTGGTCGACGCAGTACCCCATGCAAAACAACCCTGGGATGGATCGGATCGGACTGCCCTGCGGGATTAAAGGTAAGTGTGCCTGAGAACAACTGTGGTGAGGCTGTTTAACCTAAGATAAGCCTTTTTTAGAAAAATAAGAAACCAAAAGTTTTCAGTTTAGTTCCTCTTAAATGTGTGTGTGACCACCTTTGGACTGTGGACTGTGTGGACCACCTTTGGATATTTCAATGGGGATCTTTCTGCCAGTGTAAATTTGTTGGTTGCAGAATCTATATGGGGCAAAGCAGGGAGGTGACGCGCAAGTATGCGTTGCTTCCACACCAGCGGATGAAAAGGGTGCCTTTTTTCAGACAGTTTTTGGTAGTGAGGAAGCCACACCTTGCTACAAAAGGTGTGGGGCAAGGGAGTGATAAATACAAAGTGACTTCTTGCATGGGTGACATTAGCTGTATACTCACCTTTCAGGTGACCCATGGCCCTTCTTTCACTGTGTTCCAGCCTGCAAAGGATTCTTCAGTCTTTACAACCTCCAGGACTATTTGATGCCTGTGTCCCCTTCCCCTCATTGTGGCTCCTTCCTCTGCCCTATACATCATTATACAACTTGGCAGTGATATTGTGATGAATTTTGCCACATTACACAGCTGGGGACAACAGGAATCTGACACTCCAGGAAGTGTCAAGAGTCCAAGGCTGGGTTCACAATGTTGCATTCTGTCAACACACACCTATTACACTGGAGCGCATTGGTGCGCTGTGATGACATTCATTCTTTATACCCTCCCAATGCACCTTGCTAACTCATTAATCGCAACACACAGCACAGTTATTATATTGTTAGCAGAACAATTACAGCAATATGTTTAGACTGGGGAAGGATCAAACACGTCGCCTTTTTGCTGTCCTGCATTGGAAATTTTCTATGACTTCCTTTTCTAGTGACAGTATTATGGTCAGAGTGACAGTTTACAGGAATGGGAGCTGCAGCATCAACTTGACTTCATGTTCATTTGCATATGATACATAGCAAACTATTCACAAGACTGAAATTCTATTACCTCCCATCCATGATAAAATACTATAACCAAAGGGATTTGTAACATATTTACTGTACTAATATTGTTATATTTATCATAATATTCCTATTATATAGTGGTATCATGTTTATAAGTAGATGTTCCTAAAAAGTAACAAAGATTGCTCAGCATGAATATGTTTACTTTTCTGATTAACAAAAGAAACTTGCTAAGCTTAAAGGATGTGATTGAGTTTAAATATGGAAGTATTTCTTTTTCTGGGAAAATAGTATTGTTTTTACACAAATAACTTTCAACAGGATCACCAGTTTTAGAAGATCATTATCATTATCACTGTTCAAAGATATCGTTCAGATTGATTGCCATTTTATAGTTTGGCACTTTGAAAGTGATCAGCAGCTGCAGTGAATGTGTATGTTCACTGATCACCACTTTTAATGTGGAGATTAGTTATTCAATTCAAGGAATTGGAGCTTTTTTCACCAATTTAAGGTAAATATGGTATGTTATTCAAATCCCCATCACCACTGTGTAAAGTCTGATTGTCCTTTTATAAATTTGGAGCCATAAAAGTGATGTCCGGGAACAAATGGGCAAATAAACATCCCTTCTTCATAAATAGGTCCTTCTATTCTCTTGCAACACAAAGCTACAGTCAAACAAATCCACCATACACAGGTGAGGCACATATATCCTGTGATTGGATGAAATTCTCTTCAGTCTCGTGAACCGGGCACCACTGCCAGACAGCACAGGCTCTTTCTGGACCTCCATGCACACTACAACAGTTAAGGAGTGCAGCCTGGTCCAGGCCCCACCCCAACCTCTGATTGGACCACAAAGGATCAGCTACTCACTGATAATAATACCTTTGTTGTTTGCATGATTAGAAGTAAAAAAATTAGATTGTCCTTATTCTGTTGGGACAGGTTGTCATTAAAATGAGCCTGTCACACATTGTTGCACTAAGCCCAATAACCCCCTCTAGGTGGAATATAGACTTACCCATATGTCCGGCACACTTCCAGGTATGTAGGAAAGTAAGGATATGTACACGCGTTAGTCTTTTGTCATTTTCATCTTCGTTTTCGTTTTTGACCTTGGATTGTAAAAGATCTTTTCCGATGACAAAAGACTAAAAGATGCAGAAATGAGAGCCATTCTGATTTATGGAAAGGGTAGGGGGGAGAACAAATGAGTGGCACAGATGGTTTATATGTTTGGTTCATATTTATGAACCTAATATTTAGTTCTCCATGTTCCTGTGATGTGACATTCTTGTCTCTATCACCTTGGCTGCTCTGGGCGCCTGTGGTCATGGCATACAGTGATTCAATTTTAGGTAATAAACTTTTGCAGAAAAAGTGATTGTTTGCCATGCTAACATCGTTAGTAAATGAAGGGAATGATTTAAACTAAATGTTTTAATTGAGATTGATGCAACATGCATATAGGTATGGGGTACTATACACCAGGTGCCTAGTACTATGTACATACATGTAGCTTTAAGGTCATGGCTGTACACCAGATGCCTGGTACTATGTAAATGCATGTAGTCATAGGGTTGCAGCCATACACCAGATGCCTGGTATTGTGTACATACATGTTGGTATAGGGTCATGGTTGTACACCAGGTACCTGGTACTATGTACACACATAAAATTATGGGATCATAGCTGTACACCAGATGCTGGTACCATGTACATGCGAGTGGTTATGGGGTCATGGTTGTATACCAGATGGCTATCATCCCCAGATGTTATCTCACCAGCCAGTACTCAGATCACCTAAACAGATGTTGCTTTTTGTATAGCTTTAATGATTTGGGAGAATGCCTTTGTCATGCTATGGTTTTCAGCTTCACAAATGTTGACCCTGTGCAGCCCTAAATGTTTTTGGAAATAAGAAGGTTTCGACAACCAAATTCACACTTTCCTTGTATGTAAAAGGTAACATAAAGAGAAAGGGAAGAAATAAAAGCTGCAGATTTTGGGATGCATACCCTATTGATCCTTCAAGGTTCTCCAGCATTGGCTTTAGCGTGGTTGCTGTGTTTGCACTTTGTGCTATAAGATTTACTTATTGACAGCAATCTTAAATTGGATTTTACAAATAATCATTCAGGTATCTTTGTGTGGTGTGAGGAGTTATGGAAAACTGTGATTGTTATGGAAAATCTTGCTTTTCTAGCACTCCCAGCCTTCAAAGTGAAGTTCCTCCACATGTCAGAGGAATGCCATAATTGATAGAAAATGTTTTTGCAGACTGGCTGAAGCTCCAATTCCCACTAATTGGCGAGGTCACCAAGAGTTCCAGTGCTGTGAGTGCTGGGTGTAGGAGTCCAGGCAGGGGTGAGTAGGAGTCACAGAGCTTGGTCAGGAATTCTTTGGGTTAATAAAGGAGAACATTGGCAGTTCATTTTCTCCAGTGCTCTGATAAACAACTGAAAATACCCACATGGGAATCTGATATTTATTTGTCACTGCCAAGATACATGCATACAATAATATTTGCACATCACAATAAAATACCTTAATCACTTGATTGTTTCAAGTGTACTTATACAATCAATACATGTACATAATCAAAACTAAAACCTTATCAAATTGTACTAAAGCAACAGTGACTCTGCCACTCAAATGATAATGAACTTGCTGTACGTGGTCTCAGACATCTGTCACACTAGACCTGATTTATTAAAGCTCTCCAGGACTGGAAAAGATTGAGATGAGAGAACCTGGGTGATCCAGCAAACTTGGACTAGCAATACAGTTAAGGCACATTCACCCAAAGAATTGCATAAAAAAACACTACATTACAATTCCCCTAACACACATGCAAATAAATACTTACATTCCTGCACACTGCAGTGTGATGCCTAACGTGTGGTGCAAGGCCAAGGCCCGTCCCTCATGTCCTGCGTGATTCCGCCATACCCCACCAGACTGCATGCAACACCTTATATACCAAACCTATCTATTCCTAAAGCACTCCCAGGCCCGAAGCTTAATTTGAGTTTGTACACACTGCTTACAACATAGTAATATATTACAGTAACAATAACGTTTGCCTGTGCAATGGAATAGGGGTGTAGGGTAATGGGGAAGGGGAGGAACTCACATGCTCAAAGCTGTATTAGAGTTCTTTTAAATATTTATTTGCTTGGGGAGGAGGGGAGGGGGGTCCTTTTAGACATCCTTGTCCTCTTCTGGAAAATCCATCAAGGTGTACTTCCTGAGGAAACTGAGGACCAGTCTGCAGCAGTGCTCAATGGACATCCTGTTCCTCTGATGGATAAGGGGCTTCCTGGTGCACCAGATAGCGCCCCTAAAGCAGTTCATAATCCTCCAAGCTCCTTCGATCTCCTCTTCCGTGTATATGCCAATGAACAGACCATACAGCACAGTGCAGGGCCAGATCCTGGACCAGATCAATGCTAGGTTTGTTGGATCATCCAGGTTCTCCCATGAAAGTCTATCCTCCCCAGTCTTGGAGAGCTTTAAGAAATCAGGCCCACTGTATAGACACGTCTGGACATACATGTGATTTTTTTCATGGTTGTTGATCAATACTGCAATTGAAACTCTGATCAATTCAAATTGACTCTTTGCAATTGACTCTGAATATGTGCAACTCCAAATTGTTCCAAATTGCAATTTTACCCTTTTATATAATAAAAATATTTATCTAACACAAAAATTAGTTTTGTTCTCAATGTAAAGTTTACCCAATTGATTTAAAAATACAGCCATGCCTGATCTTTGATTTTTGCTCTACAGTCAGCCCACATAAAGGTAGTAATTATAATTATTTTAATAATTTTGACATTTTGTTCCTTCTTTTCTTCCTCTTTGCAATATTTGGCCATGGCCGGTAACCCGCTTTTTTGACAGTTCAGTATTCAGGAAGGTAAGAAAGAATATTGCAGAAGGTACATTGTCTCTTTCTGCAATACTAACCTGCCTGATTAATCATTTTTTAGACTGCAAAAGACCACAGTGCAATACTCTTCCTAAAGGATAATTATTGCTGGGTATTTTATTGTAGCAGCACACTAGATGTCAGTGTTTTCTTACCTGTAAAGGTGTGCTGAATTCTAGGAAATAAGCAAATATTGTCTTAATACAAAAAGCATGTATTCATTCAATTGTGCTGTGCTTCTAAATCTATTCAGCAATCCAGCCTAAAACTTTGCCTCTGTACAGGAGCTTCCTGTAATGAACAATCATCACTTCTCTCTCTTTGCAAGGTATCTTGTCCTGTATCTGCCCCCTCGTGTAGTGATATGCAGGCAGCCTGCAGTAAGTGGTAATAAACAGATGAAACCCCCAGATTCCTCCAGGGATTGCTAAGGGTTTTCTTGAACTGTGGCATTTTGATCTCATATTTGTAGGTTGGTGAGCTTTGACAAAAAGGTGTAGAGTAAAAATAGTTATGTGGATTTGGGTACCTGCCAGACATTTAGTGCAAAACAGGCATCTGATCTCAAAAGGATTAGGTTGCCCTTTCTTTCTACATTCACACACAAGAGCAGAATGCTCTAACACAGCGGTCGCCAGCCTTTTTGGACCTACGGACCACTAAACTTATGGGCTCCGGACCCACTCATGCGCGTGGAGCTGTGTGTCACTCAAAGGGGAAGAAACTTCCCCCATAGTGACGTCATGATGCCAGAACCTGCCCACTCTCCCATCGCACCTCTGAGCCTAGAAGGGTCAGGAGAAGTACCCCGCGAGGGGGCGCACTGGCCAGAGCCACTGACAACCAGTTGGCGACAGCTGTTCTAATACAGTGTTTTTCAACTAGGGTTCCTCCAGATATTGTTAGGGGTTCCTTGAGCAGTGAAAAGTTTGTGACTCCCGGGTCACTTTAGCAGATTCCAATGATCATTTTGGCTATCTGTAAGGCAACGTACACAAGTCAGATAATTCTTGTCCAATTATCACTTCAGGGCTGATATCGGACGAGAATCTGACGTGTGTACAGCGCTCCATAGACCAGAATAGTGCTGTATGTACAGCACTTGTTCCTGCATCTTTCAGTCTTTGTAAAAAGTTTAATATGTGCACGCAACCTTAGGGTGACATTCTTCCCAATGGCCAGCAATTTAAGAAGCAATCTTCCTCCTGACACCACACTACTGTACTGTGACCTGCGGATAAAGTAATATAGGAGGGGTTCCCTGAGGATCTGAAAGTTATTTCATCCTCTATGTTAAAAAGTTTAAAAAACACTGCTCAAATATGATATTTAATTGTGCAATCTCTCTTTACCCAACACAGGTTTAATATGTATCATTAACCTATTATCATTTCCATAAATAAATAAATAAATATATTTGGCTCTGTATTCCCCTCATTACAGGTTTTCTACAATTATTAAGAATTCTTTTTGATAATTTTTCAGAAAGTGGAGCATCAGCTGAAGTGGTGGCAGCTGTGGATGTCAATACCATTGCTAATGAAGTCTACAAATATAATTTTCCAAACACCCCCTTATGGCCAAAATCCATAGAGGTAAGTCTCTTTACATATGTTAGGTTAAAAAAAAACAATAAAGTTTGTTTTATGGGATTACTTTGGACTAGTGGTAAAAAGGTCCTAATTAAAAATTCTTCAAAATCATAAAAACACATACCTATGCCTATATATCAAAACAACAAAAGTGAATGGCTAGCAATCCGCTTGCACTTGTCTGGTCAGACTACAGGAAGCAGATTTATTATCAGTTGATTTCTAGCTGACTCATGGATTTTCAGTTATAATATTTAAAAAACCTGATTCTAGCATAGCTCAAACAATTTTTATTAGAATTGGATTGTGCAGGTCTTCTCAAGGGAGCCATATAAATAGGAAGCCATGTCTGGTGCTTTCACCCATTCACAAGTCATGAGGTATTATACAGAATAGTTAGGAACAAGCAGATGTTTGACATATATAAGTCTGCCCGTACCTGGGTACTGCTAATGATTATTGTAATCTTCTTATCTCCAATAAAAGCCATGAATGAGCATTTAAAAAATAAGTGAAAAATTACCTTATTAGACCACTAAATCTTATAGCACACTGAAGAGAACATAGAACCAGGATAAAATAACGTGAGAGCAAGGAAAACATACAAACTTCATGCGTTTTTTTATTCATTTTTAATACTTTTATTTGCACATTTGGATCATTAATTGGTTTAAATAGGTATTCACCCCCTTTGTTTGTTTCCACAATTCCATGCGTCGTTATACAGCCTGGAAATAAAATCTTTTGATTTGGCTTTTTAGTATTTATTGTGCATAAGATAACACTTTGTACAGAGAGTAACAATAAAATATGAACCCTCAGAGTTCCACTATGTTTTTTTTCCTTCACTCTTCACTAACTTTTAGCTAGGTGGGTGGCTACATTGTATATATTTCCTTTACAATTTCTTAAATCATTTGTCTGTCATTGCACCACCTTCAGACTTATCACTGGTCTTTTGGTTGAGTCTCTGATTATTGTCCTCCTTATGTTGGTCACTGACCAGTATAACTAGCAAATAATTGTATCAGCAGCATTGTGTATACTGTCTGGTCGGGTTGCAGATAAATTTAATAAAAGTTTTCAATGTATCACAAATATTTTGTTTTTAATTAGCTATAGCCTGAGTAGAAAAGTTTGTCTCCTAGTTGAATGCTGTAGTGATGACATTTCTGTGGCCTCTTCACTCTGGCCATGATGTCGCACATTTGCCGCTTCCTCATTCCAGGGAACCCCAGCCTCTCAAGAGATGCTACATGAAGCTTCTCTAGGTGGCAGCTTCATAGGAAAAAAATAGGGGCAGCAGTGAGGGGTACTAGTATCTGGTCCGAAGCTGTCAAATGCGCAGAGGCTGGTTCTTTTGTTGCCAGCTGCCAGAAGCCTCATGGGATCTCATAATCCCGAAGCAGGTTGAACCTGCCCTAAATATATAAAATACATTCTTTAGGTCTGTGAGTGTGACCTATAACTTGGTAACAAAATTCATTCTCCTAACTAGCCCTAGTTCTGATTCTGAGGCTCAGTAAGTGTTGGCCTTCTGCAACATGGAGAGCAAGGACCAATATATTACACAGCGCAATACAATAAACGGGTTGCAGATGATAGGCAGATACAGACAGCGACACAGGAGGTGGAGAGGACCCTGTCCCCAAGAGCTTATTTTCTAAGAGTTGACAGGGAACAGGCATTTGTTGTGGCTGCTTTTAAACTGCACACACTGGGCCTGATTTATTAAAGCCAAACCTTGAATGGAAACACTTTCACGAGTAAACTTGGGTGATCCAGCAAACCTAAAATGGACCTGGTGCAGGATAGAAAACATTTGCTAACAAAAAGCAAATGATTTTTAAGAAATCCTTACCAGGTTTGTTGGATCACCCAGGTTCATCAATGATTGTCTATCTTCTCCAGGTTTGGAGAACTTTAATAAATCAGGACCATTCTCTTTTGATAATCCCGAAACATATTTAGCCGATTTAAACTTAAACGTCAGATAGGCTTTACGATTGCAGAATGAAATTATCACAAATATATAACTTCTTAGTACAAAGCTAATGTACGGCATACATAAGATTATTACCCAAACTACAATTTTGCAAAATGCCATTTGCCCTTTACATGGCCACATATATTTTTTTTTCTGCAGAGCTGTGATAATTATTTCCTGACATTTCCTTTGTACAAACAGAGGAAAAGGACAATATTTTAGTCACTTACCTATTTTTAAGCTTCCTGTTGTTTAATAGCAATGTTTGTGTCTTATCCTGGTCATCAGCCAGTTTATCCCTTCTGTGCAGTTTTAAATTTGAACATTTTTATTGTTCTCTGGGATTGCTAAAATATTAGGATTTTGGTAAGTAGCTGTACACATTTGAAGCTATACTCCAGTCATGCAGACAGATACACTGATGAAATATGTATATGGATTGTTCTATTTCCTAATGAGTTTGTAATATTATGCCACATCCATTGCAGCAGCACTGCTTGGACTGCATAGCTAACATTTGAATAGATAGTAGCCCTAGGGTCCCAAATCCGAATCTCAGAAAGGACACAATGTGCATGGAGCTTGTATGTTCTCGCCTTTTTTTGCATGGGTTTCCCTTCCACATTCCAAAATCGTTCTGGTGGGTTATTTGACTTACCCAAATCTTTAGTTTTTCATGGTGTTCAGGGTTAAAACGGGACTAACCTGCGAGACTCACCCGTATCATTGCCAGGCGCCACCATTTTTTTCTCTTCCTGGAGACGATCTTCAGCCATCTTGATTGGTTTGGCTCAGAAGACGTAACTCCTGCGTAGGGGCTGGGGCTTTATTCCATGCAGGGGAAGCCAGGAGCGCTGGGTAGCTTTTTTTTGACAATTTTCCATAGCAAGCAGGCAAGCAGTAAACACAAAGCCATTTTAAGTAACACAGATTCAAATATGTAAAGGGATTTTGAAAGCATTATTCACACATTTATATTTTGGTGGAGTCTCCCAGCCATTTGATTTCTTTCCTGTTTCATTGACTACAAAAAAAGTACCAAAGGATAAGTGCATGGTCAGGTTTGGTATTGCTGGTCTGTATGTAACATGCCATGTTTCTGCACCCTCTCCACCTGATGAAGCAGCTTTGTCCATCTGCAAAATACATAGAATGACAATGTCAATCATAACAGTTTTGAATGATGTTCTATCGTCAGTACAGTTGTCTAGTTGTCATGTTGCAATAAATGTCATGCTTTTTTTAAATTAATTTTACCCCCCCTCCTTTTTTGTGCTACTTCCTGCTCCTCTTAGCTTGTAAGCTCTTTTGGACAGGGTCCTCTCCTCGTCCCGTGTCCTTATTTCTGTCTGTCATTTGCTACCCATACTTAATGGACAGCACTCTGTAATATGTTGGTGCTATAAAAATACAGTTCAGTATTAATTACCTTCAAAATCATTTTACATATTTGAATCCATGTTACTAATTTTTTTAACTGTTGGCATTATTAATGTTCAAGTTAGGCAATTCACATGGATTAGGTCATTTTTACCCAATAAGTTACCATTATTAAAAGTGTGAAAATATTAACTTTCTGATAGTATTGAAAATCTGCTGCTTTTCTGTTCCCTAAAGTCTGCAAGTATTCTCCAGTCCTAGCTGTGTACAATATTATTTCCTCTGCAGATTTTGTTTCCTGCTGCTGGTCCATTCTTCAATGCAGGATGTTGGAGTCGGCAGTAATGCCCATGGTGGCTGTCAGGTGGAACAATTATTCCACTCTGATGGTTGAGTGCTCTATAGAGCAGAGATATTTAGGCTTTGGATAACTTTGGAAGTGTACTGTGTTACTGGTGAGATGTACCCTTCATTTTTATCACTGAGCACACAATAGTTCTGACTATTTCATGCTCTATCAAAATAGGCAAAAATCATCTGGACTTTAGATATTCTACAGCATTTTCAATACTTTTGCACCATTGAAAGTAACATAATGAAACATCGGCCCAATGGAAACTTTTATTCTGGGAAAAATATCATTAACAGAGCTAGCTTTGTTCAAAGGTTAACTGATAAGACGGCTTTTTACTGCTGTCATCATTTTTGATGCATGTCACTATGACACATAGAAGATACTTTACCTGTATCTGTAAGGTTAACATTCTTCTCACTGGCCAGTAGTATAAAAGGCGTTTCTCACGCTAACCACTACACTGATGTATTGTGAGCTGTGGATATAGTAATTATAGAATGGGTTCTTCCAAAAGACATGAACGTTATTTCAAGGGTTCCCCCGTGGTAAATTGGTTGAGAAAGGCTCTAATAGGCTTTTCAATATTAAACAAAAATGTTGCAATGGTTGAAAGAGCTACCGATATACAACGTATCTCTCTATTTGAGTTACTTGCTAGTTGTGTAACTCAGTATTCCAAATTACAGATAAAGGAGATAGAAAATGTCTGCTATTCTTCTACAAAATACTAATCAAACAGACGAGCAGCTAAGTGTGGAAAATTACCACTCAGCTATGGCAACTGATTCTAAATATGTTCATATGTTTTCCTAATACTTTTATATACTTAGCTAAAAATGCTAATAAACATTATTTTGCAGAAAGTTATTTATACAATGTGTGTATTTAACAGGAATCCTTCCTTGAGGTCCCTCTTTGCTACTCATTGTGAATCTTAGGGGCATATTTATACTATGCAGTGTTCTCCCCAGCCCTTTTTAGCTGGGCGCACGGCCCGGCACATTTCAGTAACCACCTGGTTGTATAACAATACAGGGACCAACCCTCTTTTACAGCTTAATCAGATCCAGCTTAAAAAAATATATAAAATCATTATTATGAGTGGTTACTGAACAGTTGGGACACAATACAGGGGGCTGCCACCCGCCTAAAATTTCTTCCCACTCAGCATTAAAAATTCTGGGTTGAGCACTGCTAAGAGATACTTCTTCTAACTCCATTTGTTAAACTCTGATTGACACTTTCATTGCTCTATATTTATGGAAGGATGATCAAATTTTGTACAGTGGCAATCAATGCTTAGGTTGATGTACTGTTTTTACCCTAAACCAACAATCAAAGCTGCTATCACTTGAATAGTATATAGGATCCCCATATCTGGAAGAGGTGTACACAGTTTCATGGTGGTTTCATATTATTATTATTATTATTAATAATAATAAACAGGATTTATTTAGCGCCATCATATTACGCAGTGCTGTACACCCTGCCTCAAACAGCTTACATACTGTACTTTCACAAAGTGGTGATTATAATAAAAGTGGCAAAGATGAACAATGCAATGGAAGTAGTTAAATTGTTGGTAAGTAGTAGCTGTGCTTTATACTCAATCACAAAGCTAAAGCTGATTCTGAATTTGTTGAGGTGGTAGGGAAAATTAATGTATATATCAACTAAATCTGCCTGTTTATTCAATCATTGTACGTCTATGTCATTGCCTCTGCCACAATCTAATAGTTCAAGTTTGTATACGTGCAAATCTGGTTTCTACAACCCAAATCTGGTAGATCAGACCAGTTAGATTTGGCTGGAGTGCGCCAATCAGGGACATTGCTTTGGTTTTACAATGCAATAATATCTTGGCACCTTTTGTAATCTGCACTTCTTGGCAGCTTGTTCAGTTCATGTTTGTTGACAATAACATCTTATCCGAACATAATTATCTGTTAGTTTTAAAAAATACTGACCTTGATATATTTTGCAATCAGTAGTTTATTAGGAATGATTTTGTGGGCAGACTGTAGACACTTGCACACAGACCTAATAGACTGGAGTTCTTCTGTTCACCATCATTTAAGGAAATGCATACCTGAACCAAAGTCTGCTTGAAAATGCAAGGTTACAAATATGCATAGAATTCTATATGCATCTCCATAATCATTAATTTACTTATATAAGGCCATTGTACAATGAAGTCCCTGCTTGCACTGAGATGCTCATTTAAAGAGCACTGCAAAAAGAAACAGACTTCTGTCCTGTCGTGTCGAAAGACTGACCTAGCTAGCTGGGAAATTTATATAAATATTTTCTTAGTGCAAACTTAGTACATGTTCTCTTCCACATAAACAGCTCCAACGTTTCCTGGATAACAATACCAGTTACGGTATTTTATGGGGTTTCTCCTTAAGTCGTTTTGTGGGTTCCATTGTTCAGATGCCATAAAAAACATACTTTGTGATTGTGAATTAGCTTGCTTTTTCCTTCCTTTATATTAGGGAATACCATTGAAAGAATTGGATTCCTTATCATTTGATATGATCCTAATGAGTCCACCCTGCCAACCATTTACACGGTAAGATATGAACTTAAAGAAAATGTTTACAGTATAATGCAAAAATAATAGGGTCGATTTAGTGAGAGCAAAAGAGAAGGAGCGTTCAATTTAATGTGCCATGATGTTGGTTACAAGGTAAAATAGACCCACAATTTTTGGTACAGAATATTGCGGATATTATTCATGCCAACCCCTAGGGAAATGGATATTGAACCAAAACATTTGAACGTTTTGAAAATATTTAGAAATGGGTTAAAAAATGATATAATATGATTTAGGTTTATATCTCTATGGTGTATTTTTTCACTTTGCCACAAAAATGGATTTGTTGGACTTTTGAGAGGCAATAATTAATGTATTAAAATGCAAAACTTTATTAAATACAATATACTAAAATCAGATTGTAAAATAATTTCCAAATTTGCAAGAAAAATTAGCATGATATGCACAAAAACCAAAAAATTCAAAAACCTGGAAGCCCATATTAATTATACATAGTTGTGTATTCACCATGACTCCAAACATACATAGAACATAAACTGGGTGCACCAAGAAATCAAAGAACAATATAGATTTTTTTTGCAGATTCATATCTACTTCATTAGGAAAAATGGAGCAGAAGTAGTTTTGTGTATATTGCAAAAGTTCACCACCCTGCACAGCGGCAAAGTAGAAAAAGGGGAGAGCTCTTGGGCCAGATTAAGAGAATACATTAAAAAGGGGACCCCAAATATCACAACTCATATTGAATATGGAGTGACTTCATGTCAATCTGCAGCATCCATTACATGAAAATGCCAATACTATATACTAGAAGATTGAGTTGCACAATGCACAAAATAGTCCTCCTTAAGGTGTAACACCATAATAATCAGAAACAATCAGAAAAAATTTACACTTATTGGTCTTGTGTTTAAAATAGAATGACATTGATATATATATATATATATATTTATTTATATAATTTATGATATGTTTTTTTATAAACCAATACTGCAAAATGCGTCAGGAGGCCTTTTCTTACAATTTATGTGTATATCATTTTTAAGATTTAACATTTTTACATTTTTTAACCTGACAATGGAACTCTGTAGAGCATGCAGTCGACTTTAATTAAACTAATCTTTTGCGGCTGAAAAATCCAGCTTTTTGAACCCATTTCTAAATATAAACTTAAACGTTTTGGTTCATCGATGCCTTCTGGGGATATTTTTGAAGTAAAACTAGTTTTCTCCGTAAAAACCTGAGAGATTTTCCTAAACATTTTTTTCAATAAAATCTTCCTTTTTTACACGGTGTTGGAATATTCCACAGAACTTTACAACTTTGAATGATTGGCCCTTGCATCCCAAACAGGTTACAACCAAATTGCCTAACCAAGTCCTACACATAGAGGGATCAATTTTTACCTGAAACCAGTTAACTTACTACAGGTAGTCCCCGGGTTACATACGAGATAGGGACTGTAGGTTTGTTCTTAAGTTGAATTTGTATGTAAGCCGGAACAGGTACATTAGTTTAATATTTGCAATTAGGACAGATGTTTGTCTCAACTTATATTAGGCAGCATGGTCTTAGTTACTGTAAAAAATCCTCACTGTGAGTTAATCACAAACAAAGCAAAAAAAATCTTTATGAAGCCTAGACATTCATTAACTTCTGGAGCAATCTGTGCTTTGGTATGCAAAAAGAAACAGCTACAGAGTTTGTCTTGGTCAATAAAGAGTTACAAGAGGCTGCAGAAAGATATCACCCCCAACCTCAGCTGTGTTTAGCAAAATATTTCTTCTGCAAGTCATGCAAACAGCCCCCTCCCCCCTTCAAGCCCCCATCCGTCTTGCACATAAGGATCAGGGACCCCATGTTTGTATCTAGGAGTCGTTCGCATGTCGGAGGTCCTTAACCCAGGGACTACCTGTATTATGATAGTAAGACATTTACTTGTACACTTTTACTTTGTAGTGTACCATGTACATCAGTGTTTCTCAACCTTTTTAACATTTTAACCTTCTATAATTACTATATTCATAGATAACAGTGTGTTAGTGTGGTAGTCAGAAAGAAAAATGCTTTCTACATCACCAGTGGGAAGATTGCCACCCTTATAGGTGGCCAAAAAGATCATTGGTGTTGGTTTACTGACCTGAGAGACACAAATCTCATCTCATCATTGCTCAAGGAACCCCCAGCAACCTCTGGAGGAACCCTGGTTGAGAAACACTGATATACACTAGTGTACCTTGTGAGAACAAATTCCAGGACCTCAGCCCAGCAAGGAAGACATGCTAAACGTTTAGATTTCAATGTTTTTATTGTGGAGAATAACAAGTAGAAACACAAAATACCAGTCTACCATTTAGAGTTTGCAGCCAGCACATGCATTTTATCAGTTCGCCTGTCATTCAGAGTCACCCAGGAAGGCAAGAGATGGGGCACAGGTGGTATGAAAGTGCAAAGGCTAAAATTAAAAAGAGACTACACCAATCTACCCTGCATGGGAGCTGTGCATGAAAAAGGCTATGCTGTCCAAAAAATGAGCAAAAACCGGGCTTCACAAAACAATAGCTATCAACTAATAAATTAAATATAGAGTGATTTGGCCACAGTTACAATAGATATTTGTGGTGAAAATAGAAGCATTTGAGAATCTCATACCAAATGTGAAGCACCATGGTGGAAATGTTATGTGTTTGGATTTTTTAGTTGCTCCAAGCCCTGGGCACCTTCCAATCAACAAGTCAACTATTAATCCTGTATTATATCAAAGTGTGTTTGATAAGAGTCTAAGTCTATCAATCCGAGAAGTAAAAGTTGAACCAGAAACACATTAATGAATCAGTCCACACTAGCAAATCCACCAAGAACCATGGAGCAAGGAATTTTGTATGGATGAGTGGTTGGACATATCATTGAGTTGATGTCTGACATTGGTGGGCAGTTTTGTAAAAAAAATTTTCCTGATACATTGGTTCATATCAGCTTCCAAAGTTAAGGGTGTACTTTCTTTTGCCACAGCACACCGACCTCTATTAATGTTTGTTAAATTAAATTATTGAAAAGCGACAATTTGTTTTCACTATTTCCATGGGGTGTACTAACTGCTCACATGACTATATGTTTAACCTTATGTGCTTTTAATATGCTTGCAGTAGAATTACACGTTGACCATTGAATTATAATTTATATAAAACAATAATACATAATTATTTTATTCTTTTATTTCTTTTTCTTGGTAGGATAGGCTTACAAGGCGATGTGTCTGACCCAAGGGCAAAGAGTTTCCTTTATGTTTTGGAAGTCCTTCCAAGGTGCAATGTCTTTTCTTTTCAAGATTATTCTTGGATCAAACACAATGTGATAAGTTCAGAATAACTGGAACATGTTTGTTATTACTGTTTCATCTGTTTAAAAGGATGACTCTGTTTGTGGAAAATGTTATAAAAGGGTTTTCTAGTTGAGGGAAAAAAAATCATATGCAAAACTTTTTGGCAAACCTGTTCAAATGATAGTTTGGCTGATTCTCCGAAAATGAAAAGCAATTATTACAACCCATGCACAGACTTAAATACACTGATAAAATGCATATTTTTGTGATATATGAATTCTAACTGTTCAACCAGTTTTTCATTACAGCTTATTCTGCCATAGATTTTAAGTCTTAGCTGCAAAATGTAAACTGAAATGTATTTATATTTATTGACAATTGTTCAAGGCAATTGCACACTCAAACTTAGATTGGCACTAATACAATGGAATAGCCACAGAACTTGTTCTCTGTCCATGCAAGTCAAAGCAACAGGTTCATTTGACCCCTCCGCCAGCAGCATATGCTGAGGTTTTATTTGCTCTCCTGCCACTCTTTAATATTGCTGGGAACAGGAGCGCCACCTGTGATAGGCAGCTAGTAACTCAGTTTGTAGCTTGCACAGGGGAGGAGTGAAAGAAAGGTAAGTATGCGTTGTTGGGCAGAGTCGATTTAAAGCAAAACCTATTATTTTATTTTATATTATGGAAAAATGAATTACAGGAACAAAACACCATTTTTGAACTTTGGTTTTTGGTTACTCAGTTCATCTGTTCAGTATTATAAAATGAATGAGAAATATCTTTAGGGGAACTGGGACCTTCTTGCGATGACCAGGAGTCACGTGAAGTGTCTCTAATAAGCCTAAATGTTATTTGTGTTTGGATTAACCTAATTAATGCCCTGTATTGTGGAATGATCTTTTGATTGACATTGCTATTTTAACTTTTGAGAGCATCTTTACATTGTCCTTTGTTTCTAGACTTCAGAAAACTCCAAAATACATTCTTCTGGAAAATGTGAAAGGATTTGAATCATCTGAAGCAAGGTAAAACAAAACAATGGTTTAGGATGTACAGTTATTGAAATTTTAACATAAAACTATATTAACAGTCTTCTAGGAGTTAAATTCAGATTAATTTTAAGATTAAAGTACTGACTCCTTCCTGGAGAAAATGCTGCTCCACATGTTTTTAGTGCTGGCCATGTGCACAGGAACCTTGACATATGATCTGTGCTGAAAGAGGATCGGTTATTCAGAAACAACATTTTGCCTTATGTACCAATATCTACTCTTAATCTGCACAAGGTATATTTAGGGTTGCACAACCTCTGTACAGGTTAGGCTGTCTATGCAAAGTGATTAGGGCACCCAATCTGTTAGAAAATCATCACTTCCTGTAGTGTCAGTGCCTTAAACCTCCAGACCACCTGCAGCTTCATTCTGATCCTTTGGCCACCTGGCAAGGTTGCTATAAATCTGCACCTTTTTTAAAAATACATTTGGTGTTCCTGCCATGAAGGTCTTTCTTTAGCTACTGCCTCTTATAGGTGACAGCCACTGTCTCTGTCTGTGGATTGTGCGCCTTCATTGTCCCCCTGACACTAATGAAGACTACAGGTGGTGGTTTCAACACATATTATGCTGTTGTGGTCTACTATTATCACCATTAAGAATCTCCCTCTTAAAATAACATTCAACCATCATTTAAACTTGTAAACTCAGCCAAACTCATAATTCCCCAATCTATCTCAGTGCACTGCCATCTTTTTCCTTCTTCTCTTCCTAGATATGCTCTTTGGCCATCTTGGTAGGAGTTCTGAATGGGGGACTGAATGGGAGTTTATTCAGTACCGAATGAGAGTTCATTCAGTCCTGGCAAACGTCAGGATTTTTGGGTATAGTTTTTGACAGTTCCCCCGGGGGGTGATCAGGCAGGTAAAGGGTGCTTATTGCAGAATGGACATCGCCTGTTCCTTTCTGCAATAATGCCGTCTTATCCATAATTTGGAAAAGTGTAACTGTAGTTTCACTTTAAATACAAATATTCTATTTTAAAAACACCAACCATCATAACAGTTATTTCTAAAACACAGCATGCTGGCAAACTAAACGCCATTCACTTTTGGTTTACATTTGCTTTAGGATGATACAAGTCATAAAATAACAAAAACACAGATAACAATATCAATAGACAACTGTGTCTGTGCTTCCATGCATGGGAACAAGCTCTGACACTCAGGATGGGAATTCAGGTGCACTGCAGAGCCAGGATGGCAGTTTGGCAGCATAGTGAACAGATAATTAGGACAGTTTGCTGGAATATCTTTTGAGTTCTGTTCAATAGTTTTGTTTTTTTGTCAGAGGCACCTTGATCAAAACATTGCAAAGCTGTGGGTATCATTTCCAGGAGTTTCTTCTCTCCCCAACATGTGTAAGTAAAGACTTCTTGCTGCATATAGGTTCCTTTTTGTATGTTGGCATACGATTGTGCTTTATGTCCTTTATTTGCTTTGCCATCTCTTTCCTTTCTCAGTGCATACACTCAAAAAATTAATCTGTTTCTGGGTAAAACCATATGTGCACTTGGAACTGGCTATATTTCCCTTAAGGGAAGCACCAGCCAAGGGCACATTCACCAGCATTCATCACTTCATTTTTGTTTTCATTATTTGTAAATGTGTTTAAAACATTACCATAAACACTCAAGGGCCAATTAAAGCTGAAGAAGGAAACCGCAAGATACACTCTGCAGTGTGTAAAGGGCTTAAATTTGAGGATTTTACTGTGATGAATAGTTAAAGCTGAGCTCCTAATTAAAAAGTAGCAATGTATGCTCACCCCCCATTTGAAACAAACAGTTGCTTTAAAAATCAGTACTTTTTGCAAAATCTGCAAAATCCTTCATAATTATACTTCCCCTCTGCCCTTGCCTTTGCAGCGCTGGGCCCCAGGTATAAATCTGGGCTGGGATACTATCTGCATGGAGTTTGTATGTTCTCGTGTTTGCATGGGTTTCCTTCGGGCACTCCAGTTTCCAGTGTATAGTTTGTATGCACTACACAAACATTCATGTCTTTAACCATCCCTTTGAGGACGCTTCACGCCCGTGTCCCTTTTGACATTACTATGGACTTTATAGAATGCTGCATAATTTGTGGGCGCTATATAAATACTAGTTAATAATATTATTAATAAAAAGCGCTGTTAATTACTTGCTTATGCACTACAATTCCTATGATGCAGTATTGTGCACTATTTTGTGACAGGCACCACAAGCATCCTCATTTTTATCTGCCATTTGGTGCCATAATTTCTCTATTTCCTATTGGCTCTGTTGATTTAGGGATTTCCTCTTTAAACACAGCAATGACATCATGGCAAGCGTTTGTCTGCTGGGACATGACCTAGAAGGGAAGGGAGGTTTGAGATTAATGGGTATTGTCTGGCTATATACTTCAAGTTGCCATTTTGGCCTGTAGAGTAGAACTTCAGGTAAAAAAATGTAATTGAGTTATTACAAATTGTATCCTATATTGTTTTTTTTATAAATGTATCATATTTATTTCAATAATTCCCCATGCAGAAAAAATAGCATTGAATACAGTAGGTTCTGTACTGTGAACCAATTATGTATCTCACAGCGCTGTCATCCCTGGAAGCTAGTTTGGAAGGGTCTATTCAGTTTGCAAGAGGGAAATGTGCAGAACAAACTTCCTGGATTAGTGTTGTTTAATATTAGTCCGGTGCTTTAGTGGGGAGGCTACAGAATGCTGCAGAATGTATTTCACCCTTTGACTGCTTTAAGCATAAGTGTGGAAAGACTGGCTGAGCAAAACTTTAAATATTTTGGATGGATGAACAGTTTACTTATATTTTTTTACAGCACATGTAGCTTTTTTAATGAAACAAATATGCAATGCCATTGCTTACCACAATACTTTATTGAAAAACACCTGATAATATAAAGGCATGTGTATTTTTTATTGTACTGGTCTCACTAAAATCAGTACAGTCATTCAGCCTCATATGTAAGTACTGGAGGGAAGGAAATGTGTGTAGCACTTTGCTACATAATCATGCTTTTTTTTTTTTTTAGTGTAAATCTCACTTGGTTGGTTTCTGTGTTTCTGATTGCTATTGGAAACACTTTATTTTTGTGTTTATTTTTCATGTATCAACTCCATTGTGGTTGTTCTGCTAGACACTTGTTATGTGGCTGCCAGATTTGCATGCTAGGCGCTCATTAAATCTTTTTTTTTTTTTTACTAGCTCGGAATTCCAAATTCAAGGCTGCGGTACTTTCTGATTGCTAAGCTACAGTCAGAGCCATTTGCTTTCCAGACCACCAATAAAGTAAGCTTCCAGCATTTTTTTGCTTTATAGTATGAAATGAACCAACAGTCACACATGATTTAAAGGTGCAATAGCGAAAGAATATTTCACAACTTTACAGCTTTATTACTCTAGAGGAGCCTTTCTCAATCTCAAGATTTCCTCCAGAGGTTGTATATTAACGAGCTGCTATTGAAAATAGCTATTTGAAAAACCTGCTTATTGGTAAATTCACACTCTACTTCTGAGGCAATCACCTTTCATGCAGTCATGCTGAACAAGCACTTTACCACCTGGAAACCTGTACATGGCCCAGAATTCCTAATGGAAGACGTTCCAGACAGATATTAACTTGATGATAAAATTTGACCAACTTGATGACCTTTGATATGATACAGAGCAATATTTGTAGATATGCTGCCATCCACATAAAAAGTTTCATTTGAAGTAAATATGTGTTCACAACCTACCTGCGGAATTACTCCACATGTTATTGTTGTTAGTTTTTTTATGCTGCTGGGTTAATTTACAAGTAGAGAACTCTAAATTTTTCTTTTAGTGAGTTCAGGAGTTGCTTGCTTCCAGCATTGCTCCTTATTTAGGCAGATAGCTTGTAAGAACCAGCTGCATAACTTTTTTTTTCCTTAAGCACCATCACAGTTTATTATCTGTTATTGTCCTTATTTATCATTGTGTTCTTTTTATTTGTATTGTCATTGTAATGCCCTTCATGAATCTGTTCAATGCAGCATGGACACCCTGTCCTTAAAATGCTGTGTGGGTTTAAATATGGAGGTGGTAACGGCTTACTTTAGACAATGAACTATAGAAGTGCATCACTGCAAGACAGGACATGGAAATGAATGCACTTAGCGTAATTACTAATCATAAGTTTTGTTCACACTTTAGTGGGTGGTCTGTAAATGTACAGGTTGTACTGTTAATTTTTTTGTCACAGAGGTAATTATACCTGATTTCTCTGAATACAGCCATTCAGTTATCAGGCAAAAGTTTTCATTAAAACATTAAATGGTTTTCAGGCACACTGTAAAAGTTGAATCATTCCACAAGGTAATTGTAGAATCTGTTCTCTATATGAAGCAGTCCTGAAATGTAAAAGATCACCTGAACTCTACTCTAGGTACCTGCACATCATGTTTTTTTTCCCCTGATCATCTATTAGGGAATAGGGGCTTTTTAAGAGCTCTGAATCCTACCGGCTGACAGGCTAGGCCTTTCCTTTTCCAGGTTTTTGGTATTGCTTTTGGGCAGGTACTGTGTTGGACACCCTCAGCATCCCATAGTAAGGTTGGGTACACACATGCAATAATTGTCGTTGGAAAGAATCTTTCACGATCCTTTCAAATGGCAAAGGACTGCACAATGCACGAATGAGCGCTGTACATACGTCACCATTCTGCTCTATGAATAGAAAGGGGGGGAACAATGGAGCAGCACCCCGCTGCACTCTCCTCGCCGTTGTCCGCTGTTCCGCCAAGACAGGCGATGAGTGCTGTACACAAGCCAGATTCTCATCCGATAACGTCCCTGAAGTGATTATGGGACAAGAATCATCTGACGTGTGTACATAGCCTTAGCAATAGAAAGCAGAAGAGAACTTCTTTGGTGAACATAGTAAACAAATAACACACCCTGCAAAGGGAATTTTCTTTGTGTATATATAAGAATTGTTAATTATTCATGTTGTCAAGGGGCCCCTAGCTCAATTCATGTATTGATTCACACAGCTTACCTATCATTTTCACTAATTATTTCATAATCTGTTTTACACGGCTACTATGGACACGTTTTAGGCTCAAATATATCTGTATACCAATAAACTATATACTTTTCCATATTAGATTCTTGAAACTTTTCCTAGTACAAATGAATCAGAGGTAAAGAGAACTGGCTGTGATCTGGGTTTGGAAGTGCACCCACAGGCAGACACACATCAGAAGAAAGCAGCCAGCAGTGCCCAGTGCCCAGAAGGAGATATTGTATACAAGCTGGAAACGGCTGAGGAGCTGGAGCGAAAACAAAGTCAGGACAATGACTTCTCTGTACATACTCTACAAGACTTTTTAGAGAACACAGAAGAGATCAGCCAGTACCTTCTGCCTCCAAAGTCATTACTAAGATACGCTTTGATCCTGGATATCGTTAAACCCACATGTCGAAGGTCAACTTGCTTCACAAAAGGGTGAGTGTGCAACATAGCAGCTTGTAAAGGGCAAATCCATTTCTAAATGACATTTAAAGCTGAACTCAAGACAGAATATCAGAGAAAACACTATTGAATACAGTAATGATAAGGCAGCAGCCAGACAGGGAGATGGAGAAGCAGCACTAACAGCCAGTTGGGTGTATTTTGCTGACAAGAAACCTGCTGACAGTAGGGATGATCTCATCAGACTGTTGCTGCTTTGTCTTCATCCAATCACAGATTTGGGGAAACTGCTGTATTGTTTCATTGCAACAGAGAAAAAGTCAGGTCACTAAGCTGTATGTGCTGTCTAGCAGGACTGTGACTATGTCAGTACTGGATAGACAAAAATACAAATCCAACTCAGTATAACCCAGCAGCATTGGGTTCACAGCAAGACCTCATCTTTGGAGATTTGAGGTGACATGTCTTTGCCAACCTTCTGTTGTCTAGTTTCAGGTTGAACAAAGTTGTCAGACTTACCCCTCAAAAATGTGCTGAAATGTGGTAGTAATTTATTATTTCTTTCAGGGAGTTATAATTAAATTAAAAGAGTTACTGAAATAATAAGTAAATTTGCCACTTGAAGGCTGGTGTTCACATTGGATGCATGCACACAAAACATCTTATTGAATAGCGTGTCATTCTCACTTTTGTTATTTTAGATATGGGCATTATGTGGAAGGAACGGGTTCTGTTTTACAGACGGCAACAGATGTAGAGGTAAACTACTGCAGTGGTCTCTTTATTAAACAAATATCATTTTTAGTGTTTTGCAGTCATTGTATTGGCGCTCTCCATTAAGTGTCCCTTGGTGCTTGAAGGCTTTTGAAGTAGAAGTGCCTGTTTGGTTGGTAAAGATCATTAACCTTATTGAAATCCTAGCTAAAATAACGAGTAGGCCAGTGACAGCTTTATATACCAAGCATGCTGGCAGACGGACCTTGTCTGTGTCACTGTATGCTTTATTGCTTTTGAACAATAGCAATTTCATTAAGTGGATGAGTTAAATGTTCAGCCAAGTGAGCAGAAAAATGTCTGCTCTCTTTTCACAAACTGTGTCTACTAGTTGGCTGGGATACATTTATTGGGAGGATGTTGACATATTAATCCAAATGGCTCTTATGAAAGCAATAAAGGGACCGTGTTACTGTAAAATGGAGCCAGATCTGAGAACAAATGAAAGATCGCTTTATGTTCCATGGTTTATTACTCTTATTTATATGCTTCTGAACCCTCATGTTTCTTTTTTTCATATTGTGATGCAGATAAGCTCTGTCTATAAATCACTGGAAACGTTGCCTGACGAGGAGAAGCTCGCTAAACTTTCCACAATGAAACTTAGATATTTCACACCAAGAGAAATCGCAAATCTTCACGGATTCCCAGCAAAGTTTGGTATGTGTTCCACTGGTAAACAGCAAAAAATTTTCATAGCCTTTTTTATTAACAAATCCAGATATGTAAAGACGAGTCCTAACTATATACTTTCTTCATTAACCCTTATTTTAAATAATATTTCGTACTAGCTTTAAGGAAATAACTAAATACATATGTAAAAATGATTGTTTAGCCAAACCCCATTAAAATAGCCCTTTAGTATAGGAGTCCAAGTAATATGTTATACCACTGTGAAAAGTCTGAGCCATATCTGGGTCCAGGCAGAAGAAACCAGAGCTGTACATGGCCTCAGCTGTCATGTATTAAACTATATCTATTGCAAACATCCTGAACTAAAGTATTGCAGCGTGACTGATCTTGGCAGATAAGTTGGATTGATTTTTGAAAAAAGGAAAGTATAAAGGTTTCATATCAACTTGCTGATTTATTTTTAATATTTTCATTCTTTATTTGTCATTTATATATGGTGACATTGTTATCCTAAACAATCTGAATTATTACTGTTGAATGATTGTTCTTATATATGTGTAATTTTAGTTTATGTTTTACAACTAGAAAACTAGCATCATTCATTGTAACACTTTTTATATCCGCTCAGGTTTTCCAGAAAAGATAACAATAAAACAGCAGTATCGTCTGCTAGGGAACAGTCTGAATGTTCACGTTGTTGCCAGACTTATCACCCTCCTACTTCAGTCACATTGACTTAGTGCAATATGCAGACAGCTTCAAGGATCAACAAGACCCCAAAGACGTTTTTTTTTTTACTAAGTATTTTATGCAAAATAAATAAATTATGCAATAAACACATGATTTTCTTTTATTTTTTGGATTGTTAATAACTTGTGTTGTCAACAGCTTATGATTTAGTTTGGCATATTTACTGCTCCATGCATATCATAAGTATGGGCAGTGGGGAGATATTTCCATTAGCATGCCCATATCCTTCAATTCAGTCCCTCTTCGTCGTTTTCTTTTTGTCTTCTTGCTGCGTCACCTGATTTAGCACTACGCAGGTCTGAGATTGGGTGACATACCCCGCTGTAAAGAGGGAAAAATACTGCGTATGGGTGAGATCAGCATCACTTTCCCCCTAGTGGAAATAAATGCCCCTGGAGCACCCAGAGCCTCCCGGGATGCGTGTTGTAGGTATTCCGGGGGTCCCTGTGCTCCCATTCAGTCTTGATCGTTGCAGCGAGGGGCGGTGTTGCACTTAAAGTAAATGAATACAATTTTTACTTTACATATAAGGGTTGTCTACTCTTTTATGTAAAGTTCAAATGTTGAGTTTAGGTCCGCTTTAATAGGAGGGATGGATTGTAAGTTTATGCATTCACAGTAAATGGACTTCAACATCACGCACTAATACCATTTTCAATTAAAACCCATTAATTACCCTATAATTACAACTCATATAGTGCTAAAAATTCTTTTATGAGTAGAGTTCCTGTGCATCTCACTCTGACACCTTGCCAGCCACTTGGCCACCCACACCGCTGGCAACCAGGTGGTACTGGACTATACTCTTCCACCCCCATTTATTCACTTTGGGCAGCTGTCCATGTAGGGTCTTACCTGCAGGTGCGATTTAGGGCTAAAAGGAATCAGTAACCACATTGCAACCTCACTTCCAATCTGAACTGAGCATATTTACCCTTTATATATCCACAGACACTACACGTATCCTCCAACTCCTGCCAGACTTTTTAAAATTCCAGTTCTTGCCTGGAACTACAATGTAGACTGCAGACAGACTAAATGTGTTTAAAAGATTATTCACTCTGGACCGAACCTGTTATAACAGGTCTCTGACAACAGGGAAAGTAATACCAGCGGTAGAAACCTATACCTGCATAGTTGCTGGTGGTAAACCGTTACTGCCATTGAAACACAGGGACCTAGAAGAATCCCATAAGGAAATATCTGATTCCCTGTTTTATAAATGGAGCCCAATGATTTTAAAAAATACAGTTATTTAAAAACAAGGACATTTGCTTGTAGATGATTTATGTGCAACTGAAATTTTCTTGTTTGTTTTGAGTCTCATAAATCCTATCTTTTTATGTAGAACTTTATCATGATCTGTTGGACTGTATACTTCTTAGTCAAGTTATAAAGATGTCTTCCATGATTACTTGGAGATAGCACATATTTTCACCTCTCTGACCTGTGCGCAATATTTAATAAGTGTACAATTATTTTATTACCACTAAGATTGTTGAGGGACTTCAATATTATGTATTACTGAATGGAAGTTTGTGTGTAGGTATTATATATTTATATATTGAAGCAGTAAAGGGAATCTTGGGTCCAATGGAGCAGAATACGCTGGCCAGGATTTGATGCTAAAACACAATGGGGTTAATTTACTAAAGGCAAATTGACTGTTCAATTTCCAAGGAGGGATTTTACCTTGCAAAGAGTAAATCACTTATCTTAGTCATTGAGATGAAGCACTGTTGACTTCCAATCATGTGCAATCATGTTTTAAAATTTCTTTGCATATATTGGGTATTCTTTGCAAAAGGAACTATCACTGCATTCACTGAACTAAGTAAATTATCTCTTTGAAGATGATAATTTACCATTTCCCAGCAACCAGACATCAACTTCCATTCAGTGCAACTTGCACACCTTCTGTAACAACATGACAGCTATGCGTCAGTCTGGCTTTGTAACAGCATGGTAGCAGTATCTGCTAGATAGTCCTAAGATTTTATACTAAGTCACTGCACAGAATCTGTGACAACATTGCATAGTGGCAGTGAATTGCTTTTAGCAATAAAAGACACTATAACTGTGATGCTAATTGTGTTAGGAAAAAGAAAAAGACAGCAGCAAGAGAGTGGGTGTTCAGGTAAGTAAAACAATCAAACACCAGCAAGTTAATATTGCAGCCACTGACCACAAGGATGGAGCTTATTCACATCATATGTAAAATTATTTGATGGTTATTTTTTGCAGTAATGATTCAACAAAGAATACATAACCTGAGCCCCCTTTTCTGCAAATGTATTTGTGTAGATACCCTGTCCAGGTTTTCCCTACATGGGGTTAAATTGTTCTCCATGAGTATCTATTTGTCATGCAAATGTTGGAATCCATGATCATGTAAGTTTTAGACTTCACACAATATTCATGTTTATTATATCTGTCTTATTAATATTTAATGTTGTAAACTGAGCTGTATTATAGGTATTATTGTTTTTTTTTTAGACTGTACAATAATTTGTGTTTCTCCTGAGAAAGCTGTATTAGCGAAACGCGTGAAGGAACACACATTAACAAATAAATAAGAATAGCAACGCTTGTTGTGGGATTTTACTGTATTATGAGTATGAATAAAAAAGACAATTTTAACAGTATTCTGTAAAGTCCCACAATTTTAATTTTCTATGTTGTGATATTGTATAATACTTAACTAACTTAGTATAACACTTTACTAATACTTAATACTAATAAAAACTTGAATTACATAAGAAACATTCCAAGCCCCAGGTGCTTGGTGATACATAAAGCTACTACTTACAACTTGCTCAATGAAATAAAATGTGGATGTGTTCAGCGCTGCTTGTTTTATTAGAAATGATGTAGGGATGGTGACTTTAACAAATGTTATACCTCTGGTATTATATATGCATGTCACTGACGCCAACAAATTCACAACTTCTCAAAGAGCAGCCATGGCTATAGAATGGCCAAGTCAAAGCTCTGATTTAAATCCAATTAAAATGGATAGCATGATTTAAAATAGGCAATATTGGAAAGAAATCCACAAAAATACCACTGAAGAAATTTTGCATAAAAAAGTAGTAACGTTAACATAATTTTCTGATTGAAGTTTATGCAAAATATCTGTAAGTAGTAATTAATGGCAAAAGGGGCAAACGACTTGCAGGTGACAGTTTACAAATTTCTACAGTTCACAATTACATCTATTAATAGTTTTGATGAATGATTCATTAAAGACATTTTCTTGTGCCTTTATTGAGATGTTTTACCTTTTTTTGCAGGAGCTTCGCTGTAATGAAGATCCATTGTTTAAATCTGATAAATCAATAAAGTTTTACATAATTTTATCTCACTAAGAATTTTGAGTCCAAGTTAAGCAGTTTTCAGGTATTTTTGTTATTTTGTTTTATGCATAGATCATGATTTTTTCCAGATACATTATACTATTTTAAATGTACTCAACCTTCAGTTTTATAGCTCAGAGATAAAGGGTAATATAATGGATTTCCACATAGAAAAAATGTGACAGTCCTGACAGCTGTGTGTGTTACATATTGGAGTATTTTAGCCCACTCAGCGAAATGCATTACCAAATACACAATCAGCAGTGATTTATGACATCCGGAGCTAAGTGAATCATCAGCTCTTGTCAGCTATCATAAGAAATGGGCAGTCCCAGTTTTAAGGGAACTTCAGGGGGCAGCTCAGATATAACTTTTGATCAACAGGAGAGACGAGACAGTAACTCTCACCTTTCTGATAAATTATTTAATTTATTTTAATGGTGAATGTAATAGGAGGATTTAACACAAAAAAAGTGTATGGCCCAGGGAAAAAAGGGGCCAAAACATCCAGGTGGGCAAGAACCGAAGTCAGGGAGATCTCATTGTTGGAGCATCCCTGGCGTATTCGCTCAATAATCACACCAAGCTTCAACTTAAAATACCACCTAAAGATGGACTGACCCTCGAAAAATCTTCAGTTTTTCGCTAAGGACTGCAAATATACAGAAGATAGCCACATATACCACTTGCTGGACAAATTGCAATATAACCATGGAATGCAAAAACTCTTTGTTAAACATGTTTTTTCCTAGCTGGATTCCCAATCTCAAAGTCAAAGCAATAGGAATGAGCAGGATTTAAAGCTGGCTATTGATTAACAAAGACTTGTGTGAGCCACGGAGCCACCATATTAATATTTACCCAGATCAGCCATATACAGAAAAAAATAATTATCAGGATCAATTGTAAACTTTTTAATTGATTGGTTTCCTACTAAACCTTACCCATGTCACAGTGCCTGTTACAAAAACTGAGGCTTCGTTAAAGTTTGCACCTAAAAGGACATCCTCTTTCTTGGGAAAAGACTTGCTCAGATGCTCTAAAACTCACTAGAAATGCAACCGTTGCATCATCCCAATTTAGCAAAACAATCGCTGTTGTTAGCAATCGGTTAATGGTCATCCAGGATGGAGACCATTGTAGTAGCACTAATGCAACAGACAACAATCTAGCTCATGTAGATGTAGCCATAGACAGCCATTTATAGTATTGGGGGCCACATCTGCTTCTTGAGAGATTCAGTATGTACAGTACTACACATGGGTTCCTGCACTGAAAGACCTGGATGCTTCCACTTATTTTTCTGATTGCAATATACTCTGATTGCAATAAGACTGAAAGATGCATGAACGAGTGCTGTACATACATGCTCTAAGGGGAGGGGGGAGAACAAGAGAGCTGCACCCCGTTGTGTCTTCTCCAGGGGTGTAGTGGGGTGGGCATGCGCACCTCATTTTTTTCAGGTCCCCCATATAAGCACTTTCTGTGCGCTCACCACTGATAGCCTTCACTTTTACTGTGCCCCCGCTTTTTTTTATGACTACACTCCTGGTCCTCTACCCTTCACGGATGCCAGGACAAATCCATGAATGACGTCAGACCAGCGCTGTACACACGTCCGATTCTTGTCCCATACCAGCCCTGAAACGATGATCATACGATGATTTCCCCCCAAAAATGGCCCAAAAGTATGTTAGTGTCGTTAGATTGTGAGCACTGCTAAGGGGCAGTTTGTGACATGACTACCCTTTGGGCAGGGACCTCTCCTCCTTCTGTTTCATTTGTATTTTTTTCTTTAATTTTTAAGCCCTATTTAATGTACAGTGCTTCATAATATGTTGGTGCTATTTAAATACAGCTAATAATAATAATAATGACTATGAATTCTGTAAAATACTGTACAAGATGTTAGTGCTTTAGGATAATAGTTATTGTCTCATTCTATGGTGGCCGGGTCCTGATTGTTGAGTTCTCTGTTCAGGAATCCACATACATTATAATCAGAGGAACCTGGCTACTCTACTAGCATAAAAAATTCATACTCATAACAGCTTCTAGATTGACACAATGGTCATCAAACTGATGAATATCTGATTGGAATCCTGCGTAGGTATCTATAGTATGATCAATAGGAACTTTTTCCTCTCCGTTTTCTTGAGTCAAACAATTAATGTGAAGGAAGGGCTTACGTTAACTATTTGCTTTAGTATTGTGGGAATGAATGGTTCTGTAAGGACAAAGTGCATCTTCCCATGAAGTGAGATATTGTGGCCTCAATGACTGTTCTCTCCTCACAGCCTGGGGAAAGCCGGCTGTGAATATGCTTTCTCCAGGGCATACTTCTAGGCATTTGCTGTGGGCCTTATTTATCATATCTGGACTGATTTGTCAGCTTGGGGAGCCATCAAAGGCCAGGCAGAAAAGAGACACACTCTATGACCAGTAAGTACTATTATATTGCTGCTTATTCTTAAGAACAGTATAAAAAGAAAAAGAAGAAAAATTTACATTTTATAGTAACCCTGAGGTCATTTAGAAATAAATAGGGCTCCAAACAGGGGTGCAATTTTGCCTTTCTTCTTATGCCTTAGACTGGGATTATAAGGCATTGGGATAAAAACGCCTGCCAATCTACAATGTTTGTACTACCCTACTGGGAACCAACTTTCTAGTCAAGAAGAGGCAGAAGTACAGCTTTGCCCAAATATATTACTTCTCTGGTTCACTGCAAGAGTATGAAAGTTGTAACAGGGCCATCCACGTGGCTCTAGGCTCCTGCAAAGGATCAGCTCTGTAATAAACTTAATCTGTGTTACTCAACGGCAGTAGAAAAATGATAAAATGTTACTGGCTGCTATGAGCAATACATTTTCCAGTGCAGAAGAACCCATTCAGTGCATTGAGAAGGGTTATGACATTTCGGATATACAATTTTCTTAAATATTCAACCTGCATGTTCTAATTAGGACTACTAGAGTTGGCTTGGGATTACTCTACATACTAAAGTGCATTGCTTATTTTAGAGATCCCATTGGCAGGGCAGTGAAGGTATAACTCTTATAAAAAATCTTTTTTTAGCTTTATATATAATGGAGGAAGTGTAAGAACTATTGACAGATTTTTGTATACTCTTTACTTCCTGTCCTCCCGAAATTCAGAGGAAATCCCATTAAAGACAGAGGATGTTATAGGAACTAGTGGAAGATTTACTCTGACCTCTTGCACTAGTGGCAACCTTAAATGTTGCTTTCCTCTCACTTTCTTTCCTGGTGAGAATGATCAACATAACAAATTCAGAGGATGAATCACATCCTCTGTGGGACACATACAACAACAACAACCCAATTCATGTTGTAAGTGTTCCTTAATCTATCCAAAGTTATGCTCAAAGCTCTACTTTAACATCTACATCCAGTATCTCTAAATTTCTTTTACAATTACATCTAAAACCCAAATGTGAAAATGCACTATATTAATTTGAGGCCTGAACCCTAAAGCACCAGCTAAAGGCAGGGTTGGATTGGCCCGCTTGAGGATTGAAAATTACCTCCCATGGGCCCAAGTGATATGTCTCCAAAATGATATGCCATTAGGGCACTTTATGCCATTAGGGGAGTCACCTGCCCCTATTGTGGGTCCTCCTTGCCTAATGTGGTGGGCAAAAGGTCTCCAGTCCAACTCTGATTCCAGGTGGGGGAGGCCATACATACGTAATTATGAAAGAAGACAGCTACAGTTCTGTTCACTCTGCTAGTAAAATTAGTTTCCAGTCTACTATCCCAAGAGTTATCATTCAAACTGATCAGATTTATTTTCAAGCTGTACAACACACACTATACTACTATTGGTCATTTTCTCTATACTTATTAAGCTTTATTATGTTCATAATTGTCCAGCACTTTGCAAAATGTATATAACTCTCCCCAAAGAGGCTTTATAGTCTAATACCATCACAGACAAACACATGTGCAATGTAAGGGTCAGTTTGGGTCAGACATCATAACTTGCTGTTATGCTCCTGGATTGAGAACACAGAAAAGTCATACAACTTCTACACAGATGTGACAATATTTTGGGGAATTGTGATTTAGTGGTTTCTAGTAATAACACTGACAACAAAGTCCTATGTTTATGGCCAGTTGACAACCCTCTGCATAGATAATGATTTATCCGGATACATTATGCTATTTTAAATCTACTCAGGCCTCAGCTTCATAGCTCTGAGATAACAGGAAACGTTATGGATTTACACATAGCAAAAATGTGATATTCTTTACAAAATACACAAAGTACATAGTCAGAAATTTCATGACACCTGGAGTTGAGAGAATCATAGATAGATGAGCTCTCCGCTGCTATCATAAGTATCATAAGTAGGGTCAGGTTTGGTCTGGTCTGGCTTTATTCTATATAAAATTATATAAAGAACACAGAAAGAAGGGTTTTTTGGCAACAACATATGTATTTTGTATAAGTGATAACTTCTCATAATACATAAACAAGAACAGTCATTGGTAACCACAGGAGACACCACTCCAGATCATTACCATTTCGGCCCTTTAAGTTCTAACGGAACCTAAAGGGCACATAAAATGTAATTTTTGAATTAGTGAAGGCAAAATGAAGGAACTCCCATTATCCTGTTGGATTTTTTAAAATTTTTAAATGATGAAAGTAAACAAACACCCAATTCGGCAGGAACAGGGTTGAAAATTATGTCAGGGAGATCTGCTTTGCTTTACTTCAACCCTGGGGTTCCACAGTGTTCTGGTTGAGAATGGATGGCCTAAAATATCATTTTTGTCCAGACTGACCCATTAAAAACATTCAGTGCCTTTCAGGACTTCTTTTTGTTAAGGCCTGCAATTACACGCTGACCTGCACCTCTCATTTCTAAAATAACATTAGCGATAGGTCCCATTTTACTGGCCAAATGACAACCTATACCCACTGTGCATTATGATGACAATGTTGTCATCGGAACAGAAAGCACAAAAATCAATGTATGCCAGGCATACCATGCAGTAACAACTAATTGACTTTAGGCGTGAGAGATCACCAACAATTTTTCCATTGTTTTTTTTTTCCTTTACTTTTTCTTGATAAATAAATAAAAACAAAAAAATATTGTTTAACGTTATAACATCCCCATATGACATGAAACTTTTTTTCCAATAGACCTCGAATGGCCTCAGAAGATGGAAATTTAATATTTTCAGTAAACCAGATGAAATGTATTGAATTTAAGACTGGTTTGTATGGGAAAATAAAAGTTAATGATGATGACCTTACTGATCTGCTGGCTCAGGTAATTAGCAACCCCAAATGGCTTTCAATATTACTATATATTACACTAAGACCACACAAGATTTTATTCTGTATTTCAGATACACAAAAACCGAGAAGAAATCTTTGTGTTAAAAGCAAGCGTTCTTGGAAATAATGAGAGCCTTACTAATCAGATTGCTCAGCTCAGTACAAAGGTAAAGCTTTATTTATTGCTGGCTTTGCTTTGTCAATGATAAGATGTTAAAGGGAACCTGTCATTCAAGCATGTTAGACAGAGCCAGTCACTCTGGTTCCTGTGATTAGAAAGTGAAAGGAGAAGCAGCAGACAGATGAGCTCTGTCTCTATCATTCCATTCTGCTTTTTCTTTTAACATGCTATTCACATTGCAGCACACCTGATGCGTTCACGCATTTGTTGGCATATGATTTACTTTTATTTTGATGCTTTGAAAAGCATTTCCATGTGTGCTTGCAAATACTATGTGATTATGGACCAAAATATATCTCCAATCAGCCCAGCATTAATATTATTATTAAACAGGATTTATATAGCACCAACATATTACAGCGCTGTACATTAAATAGGGGTTGCAAATGACAGATACAGACAATGACACAGGAGGAGGAGGGGACCCTACGCAGAAGAGCTTATAATCTATGAGGTGGGTGAAGTAACACACAATAGCACACAATAGCGAAGTCAGCCTATGTTCACAGATGCACTATATAGGAGAGAAAAAGGACAAGCGAGTGGTCTTATGGGTTACTGGTTTATTAATAAATCTTTTCCAACCCTTTGAAATGTAGCAAGGCCAGATTCAAAACAACTGTCACCAGAGAGCTGGCTTTGTTATGTGGATGAAGCCATAATGTTGGGCTGATTGGAGATATTATTAATTACTGGACTGTTCCAACTAACAACCTGGGACTTTTAAGGAAGTTTTACTGTGTACAAACTTTTTTTTTATTATAATAAACATGTAACCATATACCCATAAAAGCATTTAAAAGACATGTATCATAATCTTGTTTTTTCACTTCAGTTGACTTCTTTAGGAATCAATTGTGATCTACAAATTATATACATACAAACATTCTTTTGATTGCCGTAACAGTGACAGGTATTTTAAGATTCTCATTATCAGTCTAGATTGGGATCCACTTGACTGCCGCATATTGTTGGGTCCCTACACCAATTTTTTGAAGGGACTACAGATACATGGGGTTGATTATATGGCAACTGTAGGTTAATTTAGGATATCTAAAATTGTTGGTTATTCGTTGATGGATACATTGTAATTTTAGGATTTGTAGGTATATAATTTGTAGATCAAAATCAATTCCTGAAGAAGTTGACATGAAAGGTGTCGAAAGAAGAAAGATTGAGGAAAATGTCTATTACATGGTTTTATGAGTAGATAATAATAATAATAATTATATAAAGTACAGGTAGTCCACAGGTTACATACGAGATAGGGATTGTACGTTTGTTCTTAAATTGAATTTGTGTGTAAGTTGGAACAAGTACAAGTACAATATTTTAATAAATGCAATTAGGATAGATGTTTGTCTTAAAATATTATTAGGCAGCATGGTGTCAGTTACTGTATAAAATCCTCACTGTGATTTATTCACAAACATAGAAAAAAAACAAAGCCTGTCCTGCACAGAACGAACAGGAAAGACCCGTTTGTATCTAGGAGTTGTCCGTATCTGGGATGTCCTGAACCCGGGGACTACCTGTATTACATGTTTATTATTATTTTTTTAGGAAAAACTGTGGTAAAAAATGTCTCTTAAAAGTCCTGATTTGTTTGTTGGAAAAGTTTTGGTATAATCTATTGGGATGTGGCATGGTTTTGTACTGACATGCTATGTTGTTAATTCCTCTTGATGAAGGGTCAGTGGATGATCCATGAACGAAAATCAATGTATATATTTTTTTTAATAAAATATTGTTTGTAAGAAAAAAAATGTGCAGAATATGTGTTGTTTATGCCATTAAAGTCCCCTAAATTTTGACATCAATGATGACTGGTGAAGGAACTAATACTTTATCGAGTTTTGATGGAGTTATTTTCTCTCTCTAGTTGTCCGATATTGAAAACAGAGTTCAAGTTTTGCAGGAGGTAAGTTACTGTTCCTATTTGTATATTTTCTATATTTCCATGATAGATCATTGCCATTACATTCTATGCCAATGGAACCTGTGCCATCAGTCACCAAAGGAAGTCACAATCTAAAGTTCTATCTTACCCATGCACACAGTGAGCCCAGCTTTTGGAAGAAGCCAAATAACGTCTTGATGCATTTTTGCATTATGGGTAAAACTATTCAAAAGGGCATAGAACATACAAAGCCCATGCAGACAGTGGCTTAGGTGGGATTTAAAATAGAACTGAATGATTTACTTGCATTACTTTTAAGTAAACTAATATCTAACAAAAGGTTATTCTTCCACATTTTACTTCATTTATGTCTGGCATTATTGATGCACAACTAATATTACTGAAAGAGATGCAGATAAAAACAAGGATACTTGCAGTATTGTTTTGTGATGCATTGTGCAAGCTGCTAAAAAAATGACTTCTTCAGGAAAAGTAAATTCTGTTGCATAGCCCCTTCCTTCCTTGCATGTCATAGACCATTCCTCTTCTGGGAATGTCTAATTACTCTTTGTGCTGACCATAGAGTGAGAATTCTGGGGCTGCTGATATCACATCCAATATGGTGGCACCAAGCAGCAGTCCCAGGGCTTTTGGATATCTACACAAGCGAGGGGTTAACATTGAAATTAAGATTTCTCATGCGTTTGCTATTGTGCATATACAATACTATTGCATGCATTTACTATTGTGCAAACACAAGTAAAATGTATTTGTTTAATTTCTAAATATGAATAAAATTATTTTTTCAATGACAGACTATCAACCGAAAGGCATGTGATAGTAACCCATGCCAGAATTCAGGGACGTGTCTTAACCTTCTGGATTCCTTCTTCTGTTTATGCACCGATAATTGGCAGGTACAGAGAGAAAACTAATAATGTACTATCATGATGTTACTTGTCTGTATTGTCACCATGGGCCGATTTATAAAATATAGACAAATATCTAAAGCAATTGCATGCTGCAAATACCTAGAATATTGATAGCTGATTGTCTGCCATGGTCCTTACCTGTGCGTCCTATGTCTACTTTTCTATGTATGCACCTTTGTGTCTAGGAGTAGTGTTTCTCAAACTTTTTAACATGGCCGAACCCTTGAAATAACTTTCAGATTATTGGGGAACTTCTGCTATTAATATTAAACCATTTTATCACAATTATAACAGCTTACATTACACTGGCATGGTAATCAGAAGGTAGAATGCCTCTTACATTGCTAGCTTTTGGGGAGAATGTCACCCTTACAGATAGCCAAAAAGACCATTGGTGTCAGATAAACTGACCTGAGAAGTGTAAATAGTGCAATGCTCAAGAAACCCTTGGCAACCTCTGGATGAACACTATGGTTCCATGAAACTCCGGTTGAGAGTTTAGTGAAGATCAAGGCTTTTTTTTTATGTGTATTTCTTATCAGGCAAAATATATTGAAAATGTAGGCATACACTTGACAAACCAAAAGGGAGAAAATGAGGGAAGTGAATGGTTAGAGTTTATATACATTTTACAGACAACTGCCCCAAAACATACAGAGAGTAAAGAGTAATGGGGCCTGTCTTATGAAAGCTCTCCAAGGCTGGGGAGGATACACTTTTATCAGTGAAGCTGGGTGATCCAGAAAACCTGTATCTGATCCAGGATTAAAAAAACATTTGCTAACAAATAGCAAATGCATTTTAAGAAATCCATTCCAGGTTTGCTGGATCACCCAGCTTCACTGATGAAAGTGTATCTTCTCCAGCCTTGGAGAGCTTTCAAAAATGTGGCTCATGATATCTTACCCATGATATAATTTTGCAGATCATCTTTGGCTAACATTAGCCCTGACATACCTGATCCCAGACCTACCTAACTTTTCCTGGCCAATACTTACTTTTACCCCCAACCCACTGGTATGTGGGAACATTTGTGGCCAGTGTAGATGAGGATTTCAGTCTGCAGGTGAAAGGCAACATTTTCACCCACTACATGCTGAATTAATTAACATTTCATGTAGCCATGCATACAAGGTTAAGTCACAATGACATTCAACAAACAATTATAGACAGAGTTATTGTAGAAGACAACAAGCAAAATTGGTTTCATTGGTCACTATGAATACTTCAAAAGCTTGTGCATGTAATAAAAGTCATTATCAAAGATTTACTCAGTCATTTACAAGATTTGTATGTAACTGATTAAACTAATATTATCATGTGTCATTAAAACTGAAGAAAGATGTAATCATGCTTTTTTTTCTGAAACAATTTACACATTGATGCATTTCATGTGAGTATTCATAACTCTCTGTGTTTAATATATATATAGTAATAGGGGTTATATGCTGCACGCAATAGAAAGTTATACATTTTGCACTTCCATCATGTCTTACCACCGCAGGAAATTGGATTCTAGACTTTGTGCTGATAACATTGTTGTCACCAATGAGAATGTCCTGCAGTAGTTGTCATATATAAGCCACAATGACTTTTGAAGTGGTTACGTACATTTTCCCTATATTAGAATGCTGATGATCACATGCAAGGGTAGGATGTATTTCCCATGATCTTATGGCTTAGGGTGATTCTCACCCATCTTTTCCCAGACTAACCATTAGAGAAAATGTATTTTATTAGCACATAAATTAACAGACAATGGCCTTGATTTTTTTAAGCACTCCAAGACTGGAGAAGATTGACTATCGTGTGAGAACCTGGGTGAACCTGCAAATTTTTAATGGATCTGGATAGTCCAGGATGGAAAACATTTGCCACCTAATAGTAAATGCTTTTTAGGAAATCGTAACCCAGGTTTGCCAGATAATCCAGGTTCTTCCATGGTAGTCTATCTTCTCCAGTCTTAAAGAGCTTTAACAAAATCAGGTCCTTTATTATGGGAAGGGTTTTCTCAATTAAATGGTTCTTCTGCCGTAAAGAAAGAAACAGGATGTGTACAAACTACAACATAACAGCCAATCAATCCCATTTTAACATAGATAACTAAGTAACAAGTGTAGTGTTGTGTGGAAAGCAATGCAAAGTGTTGAGGGTTCAAGGCAACAACCTCTTCTCATTTTTACTTTTGGGAAGAGGTTATAGGACCTGGATGAGGAAGCTACAAACAGAGGAAGCTACAAACCCCAAGTTTAGGGCTATATTGTGAATACCTCTTTGCTAAATTGGAACTTGGAATTGTTTATTGGAATTGTTTATGCTTGAGACTTTGTGTTTTCTATTAAAGTACCACTGAAGAAAGCCCAGTTTCACATTCCTGTATGCTGATAGAAGCTTTTGTGAGTTTATAAAGATTTCTGATTGGCTGCTGGATGTAATGTATTTTGACCTTCAGGGTCTGTTTATCAAGGCAAGAAGAAAAGTTCAATAGGCATAGAAACCAAATAAAAACCAAATAAAAGCCACATCTAACTGTTCTGATTCAGGTAAGAATCAGGTTTGATTGATCAGACTTTCTCAACCTTGTTACCCTTGAGGGACGTCCAAATTAGTTTTCAAGTATAAGGGAACCCCTGGTATATATAGGTAGACTAGGCAATAATGTATATTATTAAAGGCAAACTCTGCCATCACTCGTCTTTGTTTCTCTGCTGCATTGGGGATCAGTGTATTGCCTTCCTATGTTGTTGGTTAGCAGAGTGCGGCCCAGGAGCATGCCAATGCTGATCATCAATGGGGTAAAAAGTTTTAGGAAGACTTATTACTTAATCAGTGAAGTGTCACATCACGTCGGTGGTCAGTGAATAAGTTACTCCTAAATCCATTCATGTTCAGTGAGGTTCACTGATGTTCAGTGATGATCCATCACTCCGAACAAAACCCTAAGTAAATTTTCAGAACTCTGCCTGTGAAACTTACTAAATCCTCTTTCAAGTCCTTACAAGGTCTACTGAAAAAATAAATTGGGCAGAATAGTGGAGCTAGAGTAGTTTATGCGGCAATGATCCAGCATAAAAAGGCTGGTGACCTTGGCATACCAGATTTGTATGATTATTATAGAGCAACTATTCTCACTACCCTTCAATATTTTTTTAAAGAATCTGATAACAGAATTTGGACGGATATAGAAAATTTTGTATGACGGAAACATAATTTGGCGACCATATTTATGGCAAAGTTTTTAGATTCTTCAATATTATTCCCGCTACAATAAAGGCTGCTTTTGCCGTGTGGTCTAAGTTATTATGTAAGTCACAGACAGCCATTGTTTCAACCGAAATACAAATCCTGATACATACTTACTCTCCATTTCTCCAAGACCTCGATTTGTCCTGTTGGAAACAGTTGAATCTTTTACCTTTTAGACATTTGCAAATATGCCCACCTAATTTTTCTCTCCAGCAAAAACTGGTTTATTTTGGATTATCTATGAACGCAGTTTTTACACGTTGTAGAATTTTGTATTTCCATAAATATAAACTTGCAGATGGCAAGTTTCTTTACTGGAGTGCTTCCTAATACTCGTGGAATACCAGTAATTTATCAAACATTGCAGAACAAATTAGTTTTTCGTAAGATGAACCATATTTTCAAATGAGAGATAGAATTAAATATTTCTTTTTTCTGAAGATTCATGGGAAAGAGCTATTTGATCTGCTTTTAAATACTCGAGATGTTACTCCCACTGGGAATCCTATCTCAAGTTATTGCTTCGCTGGTATAAAACAACATATGTTATAGCGAAATTTGATCCAAATACTCCACCTCATTGTTGGAGGTAATGTGGTTAAATAGGTTCTTTAAGTCATGTGTTCTGGTACTGTAAAAGTATTAAAGGAATTTGGGCAGAGATCTTTAAAATGCTATCCGTCTTGACCGGTGTGATTACACAGCCAAACCCCTCCCTGGCTCTACTCAATTTGGAGATTGAACAATACCCCATTGAACATAGACCTATGGTAACGCACTGTTTATGTGGAACTAGACAGGCTATAGCTTTCTATTGGAAAAAACAGATGTCCCAAATATGTCAGACATTTTACACAGATTCAATATGCAAGTTTTATATGAAAATTTGTTTGCTTACTGGTTAATTTTATGCTTACTGGTCTTCATGGTTTGCACATCCTAAATGTACAGTACAAATCTAAGGGGTTGATATATATGTTGACATAAGCTTTTACGTCTTTATGATTTAGTGATTGTTTGTGACTATATTGATAGTTAGAATACTCTCTGAATTGTTGTTTTTTCAATATGGCACCAATGTTGGTTGGTTTGTTTGTTTGTTGACAGTTTTCTTGTTCTATATTTTCTTTTCTTTTATACACATTTCTTTTGTACTTTTTGTTTCTTATGTTGTAAATATTTATGCAAAACTTCAACAAAGTTATCTTAAAAAACAAAAAAAACCCTTAAGTAAATGTTTGTTTTGTTGCTTCATAAAAAGACCCCAATGTGTTTTATTTTATTGGTAAGTCCCATGTTTTTATGTATATTATCTATATGATGTCTGCAACGTGTATAATCCAATCAATCATGTCATATATATATATATCATATAGATATCAACAACTGAATTGCATTGCAAAGGGGCTAGGTGCCACAGTATTTTCTTATATGGAGGTTCCCTTCATAATAAATACTGTTGATTGAACTAAAATACTGTTTCTTTTAAATAGGATTTGCCAAAATATAAGCACAGAGTATATATTTTAATTATTGTTTTGTATTCTTGAAGGGTCCCGTCTGTGCTGATGATGTTGATGAATGTCAGAAGTATGGTGGAACAGCACTGGGCTGTCAGAATGGAGGTATATGTAAGAACACACCTGGATATTACAGGTAAATATAAATGCAATAGATTTGGTTTTAGTTCACCTTTGGCGAATATGAACAAGGGGTGGCAGAAATACAACCTAATAAACTAACCATATCCAGCAAAGAGTTATAAGAGATGCTCACTATACATATATCTTCATCCCTGTTGGTATAGCCATGTTTTCATACCATTTTTTTTTTTGTATTATTTGTTCCGTGTGTATATATGCCTCTTCTGTTACTTATTATGTTTTTCATTGCAGAAGCTAATGCTGTGCATTTACAAATTTTACGTTATTTGTTTGTAATGTTTCAGATTTGAATTGTAGTGCCATTCTGTCTGTTTTTTTTGCACCTTTTTTTTCCAAACCAAATAAAAACCTTTGTACCAGAAAAAAGCAGTGATGTCACAATTGGACCAAATTACCGAAAATCACACCCTCATTACTTTACTATCAGGCTGGTTCTACACGGACTGTTTTAAAAACGCATATTAATGCTCCTACTGTGTATATATGCATTTTCATGCATTTATACAAGTGTTTTAAAGCTTGTCTTAAAAAATGCCTATAACACATTTTACCCCGATTTGCCGCAATTTTACATTTTTTACAAGCCTTTATAAGATTTTTAATTTTAATTTCAGGGAATTAGTACAGGGGTACCAAAAAACCTCTTACTCTTTCCCTGAAAGGTTTAAAAGTATACAATATGTATAAAGTGAGACGAGATTTTAATGTTAAAGTATTTTTATTAGATGTGTGTGTTCTACTGTATTTACTTTTTACAGGTTATCCCACAATGAAAGTATGATTCCCATGGCTGGATGCATGATATGAGCACAGCCGTGGGACTCCTGACAGTGCGGGATCCCCAGGCACTAGAGGGCAAATGAGGACAAGTCTCCCCATTCATCTCTAGTGCTGAATGGCTGAGAAAAGGGAAACCCTGATCGACGGAGAGGTCATATAAGAGGTCATATTACGCCATTGCTCCAGGAATCCCCAGCAGCGCACATGCCAGAGCTCCCTAGGGTCTCCAGGTGCGGTGTCCCCACATGACTTCTCTCTTGATTGCTCCTGTGGCACTAGCGGAGCTGTGGGCCTTTACTAAAAGCTAAAGGTATTTTGTAAGGATAGGATAAATTTTCCTTTGCTTTTGTGTGGGGACAAATCAAAGAAAAATTGTGTTATTCCACACCATTGGTTTTAAATATTATCTACCTCAATGCTGTATATATCATACATTCATGATAAAAGATGCAGAAATTTCAAAACAGAATTAATCATGTGTTCTATGAACCTTAAAGAGATGTATAGTAAGCGTTGTCTTCTATAGTTGCACCTGTACTCCAGAATGGTATGGTCCACAATGCACCTCCAAGTATGATGACTGCAAAGCAGGTTCTGCAGAACTTTGTGGCAATGGCACATGTACAGACTTAGACAGAGTCCAACCAGATCAGGTGAGTGGAACCCCAGTCATGTAGGATTCTGGTGTTAAGGTTTACATTTTGGTCAATAGAATAAGGATTGCTTCCAAGAGCAATAAAATAGCATTTAGAGGTAGTTATAACAAGTGCTAACAAGCAGACCTGAATAAAGCATAGTTGAAGTCTTAGTGTATGGAATATTGAAGGATACTGGAACATTCTGTTGTGGACAGGAACTTCTTATAGGAGGTGAATGGGAAATGGCCCTGCATACTTGTGGATGCCAATGTACCATCTTGCTCCTCAAATTGGGTGCTTTATACGTTTTCCAGTTGTTGATGGTAAAGACACCATAAAGACCTTTGATTGCTATATAAGGTAGACAAATCCCTTTTCAAGCCAAATGCAAAGACTAAACCTTCCTTTAGTGGATGCTTACTATTGGTATTCATCAATCCATGATGCAAAATGAGCCATACAGCTCAGGCATCAAACCAGTCCCTTTGAGAACCAAGAAGAGTGCTTAGTAAAACTATGCATGGACTGGGATGATCAATGACTATGTTCAGATTTGAGGTTGTGATGTGGTTACCACTTCTTCACACCAGTAAAAGGCTGCCATGTAGACACTACAGGTAGCATCTACCCATGGCAGCCCCAAAAAAAAATGAATAGGGGCATCAGTAAGTGGTTCAGTATCATTACCCACTACCCACTGTCCAGGACTGGATTTATACTTTTTTATATACAGATGTCGCCCTGCACTGTGATCTCAGTATAATTATTTTCAATTTGTGTGTTCTTCTACTGTTTGGTCTGATTGGCCAGCAGCAGCAGGTACCAGCGGCACATAGAGATGTTGTAATGCCACCCCCTTGTGGTCATGCTACCCCCTAGTGGTCATGCTACCCCCTAGTGGTCATGTTACTGGAGACCATGGCTTAGGTGGCCCTAAGGAAAACCAGCTCTGCCACTGTCAAATCTGCAAATACAAATCTGCAAGCAGCTGGCAAGGTGGAAGCCACTGGAAGCCATGAACCTAGGGGTCTCTCATCTATTCATTTGACAGCAGTCCTCCCTTAGAATTACTTTTGTATTTATTGTTTTATGCAGTGGTTTGTACAGAAAATATTTGCAGGTATAGAAAAATTTTAAAGCACAAACAATGATTCATTTTAGTTTTGCACATAAATAGCACAACAATTGACTTTATTTTATGTTTATGCATTGGCAGCGGAGATACAGCTGTGTATGTAATACTGGATGGATGTCGCCTTCTGGGACCCCTGCCTGCACTGCTGATATAGACGAATGTTCTCTGCCTAACCCTCCCTGCTCCCAGAATCCTCCAGTTCAGTGTAGTAACACTCCGGGATCCTTCATTTGTGGCCCCTGCCCTGCAGGTACCAATTAACTGCTCATTTAACCAATCAGGTTTATTTAAAGCTGAATTCTAGGAAGCTTTTAAAAAACACCAATTATGGCACCTATCCATTCATCCAAAAAGCATTCAAATTTTTTTATAACGCATTAAGTATGAATGGCTATGTGTCTTGATGTAAGTGTCATGAAATTGTACGTGCAGCTACACTACAAGTATATAGCCTATTTAAAAGTATGTGGTATACACATATCAGGGGCTCCAAGACTTTTTGAATTGTGTAAGTGTGCACAAAGAAAGAACACATATATAGGCAGGGTTTTTTTTTCTTTTTGTGATGCAGCCATACCATTGATTTTTAAGTGAGCCCCTAAATTTAATATAAACATAAACAGTGAAGTTTCCTCCATAATTCCATATATTTTTTTATATTGGCTTTAATGTATATATATATATATATATATATATATATATATATATATATATTTATATATTTATGTTTTGACATTTTTTATATTTAAACACACTCATTAACAATTTTCAACCTGAAGTGTTTCTATATTTTATTTCTTTGAAGGTTGGACTGGAAATGGTTTTAGCTGCCAAGATATCGATGAGTGCCTAACTGACAATAGTGGCTGTTCTGTGGTGCCGCTAGTGAAGTGTATGAACACCATGGGCTCCTATCATTGTGGACCCTGCCCACCAGGTAATTCCACCCCTATTTTCTTTATAGAAAAGATTATGTGCGCATCAACTTTTAATGCAGCAGGATAAGCATACACTTTTCACTTGAGCAACAATTCTTCTTTGCTCTACATTATACATATAACAACCAATAGGAAATGCTTTTTCATCCATCTGACTCTAAATCTGAATAATATTCTCAATACATGCACACCATTGCACTCTACATAAGGGCTGAGTTTTAAATATAGTTTCTAACTGTTTATCCTAAACAGGTTATGAAGGTGATGGTAAGACGTGCAATCAGATTGATGTCTGCTCAGTAAATAATGGAGAGTGCCATCCACTAGCTGCCTGTGCTCCAAGTGAAGGTATTTATAAAAATCTCTCTGTAATTTAACAATAGTCTACATTCTGTTACATGATGCAGTTTATTAAAGTGCATTCAGTTTGTTTGTGATTTCAGAATGAAGTCTAGTAGCTGTTGGGTAAAATACTGTAAAATGTTAATTCTGAACTCCAAGCAATTTGCAAATATTTTTGAAATACACATAAGAGGGGCACATAAGCAGTTTAAATATTGAAGTTCTTAGGTTTTCAGTAGAGCTCGGAAAGGTAAACCCTTGTCAATTAATGGTTATGGGAAGGCAAACAATGTTACTGGGATGGAGGGTTAGGAGAACCTCCCCAATTGTAACATAGAGAATAAATACTTGAGTGAGGTTCTGCGTCCTCTAATAAAAAGGTATTTGTATTGTTTCCTGTTTTCCCCTACTGGGGAGGGAGAAAGCAATAAAAAGGTGGCAAACACATAAAGCTATGTTCCCACTGGCCATGAGATTGAGGTGCAGTTACAGCTTCATCATGCCATGGAACCACTGTGTCGGGGGAGAGGCTACATGTAGTGTCTCCTAACAGCAGTCTCATAAACAATGAATATAGACAGCAGTGGTTCAGTATCACTCACTGGTGCCAGCTGGTTCTTTAGGGACCAACTCTGCGGAGACAGAAAGACCAAACGGTGGCAAGGTGCCAGGCACAGGGAGCTCCGCATGATCACTGGATCCTGATGCAAGTCCGAATCTGCCCTTACCCACCCTATCCAAATCAAAAACAAGTTTTGTCTAAAACATACGACTTGGCTAGAGGATTAAAACCAAGGAACATCCTCAAAAAGAAGTATAAGGCATTATTGTATATTATTTACCTTGTTATAGGGTATGACCCATTGGTAGGGGTGCACGGAGCTCAAATGCTGTTTATTTAGGGCCCTAACTTCCTATTTACCCAGGGCCCTCTTTTGTCTAAAACCATCCCTGATTGTTTTCCAATTTTTTTCGTTTTCACTTTTGTCTTCCAAATGATTCTTTTTCTCTCTTAGAGGGTTCTCTGCCAGTCTGCGTTTGCCCTCCTGGATATGCTGGAAATGGATACGGGCCGAGTGGCTGCAAGTCTACTAGTGACATCTGCCAGAAGCAAAATCCTTGTGTCAATGGAGAGTGCAAGGTGATTTCCTGACAGTCCTGGCACAACGATCAGATTACACTAACATTTATAACCACACCGCGTAATATTTTGGCGCTATATAAATCCTGTTTATTAATAATATTAACTGTCACACTGCACAAATTCACATAGCACAGAACTAGTAACCAATGATCCTAATGTAACCACAAAATATAACACTACTCATTTAAACACCAAACAGTTTTAACTGCAGTAAACGTTTATTCACCACTTGTATGTGTAAATGTTTAGTTTAGTTTTAGGTTGTGACTAAGACCCCTATGAGTTTTTTTTTTCTTTACTGTGTCCTATCAGGAAGATTTCCTTTTATTTCCTGGGGGTAAAAGGACATCTTTCCAAATGAAGGGGATGTCCCTTTTGATCAGTTATCACTAGAACACTCAATAAATCATCACATTTTCCCCAATCTTTAGCTCCTGTGACAACTTTTGGTTCTGAAATAGAAACTTGGACCTAAAATGCAATGAAATCAATAAGACAACAATAAAACATTACACAAATTCTAATCTACTACTCTAATCTTCTACATTTTATACAAAATTACAAAAACACTTTATCTCATAAAGAGAATGTACACAATTATTTTTTTTTAATTCAGGATTACTAATACATTTCTAAAAATATTTTTGTAGTTAAGTGAATATGAATTATTGCATTGAATTTGAATTAAACATAACTGTTCCATTAATAAAAAGGACCTTAAGTGGCAAAAAACATTTTTTTCACATATCGAAAATAATGAATCTGCCACTGAGTGATTTTAGTGTGATGGTGACATTAGCCAGTTTGTTTAGCATTGCATCACGTATTAGAATCTTTTGTTTCCTTACACTGTACGAAGTGTGGCGTACCAACGATCCTTCCTTCTCAGGTTTTTGCTTTGTGTGTCCTCATGTGGGAGATGTCCCCTCACTTCCTGTTCTGCACAGGTCTTTCCAATACAGAGAACTCAACAGAAACACGTTTATATAATAAGAGGGTGATAAACTCACAAACCAATTTTTGTCTGCAACACACTACTGCTCATTTCTTGGGGTCACCAGGATATAACATGCAGGTTTATCTCCTGATTTGTCTTTCCATTTTGCACTATACCCTCAACAAAAGTTTTTTCCCAGTACTCAACAACTAAATATAAAAAGTTTTGTGTGGAAATAGACCTTAGTAATCCAATTCATATCAGAAGGCCCCCAATTGTGGAGTCAGAATATGCAAATGCTGAGCAACCCCACACCTTGCCCAGGGATTTAGTTTTGGCAATGACAAATCACATTTTTTAGAAACCAGTCTAGACCTCCAATCTTCAAGTATTTCCTTAACCAGACAAATTCTTGAGATATGAATATACAAATATGATTGCTTATGCCTTATATGCTTTTTTTTATTATTGTCTTCCTTCCAGCCCAGCATCTCAGGCTATAAATGTGAGTGTTATTCAGGATGGAGCGGTGTTAATTGCTCAGAGAATATCAACGCATGTTCCAATAACCCCTGTCAGAATGGCGGGATCTGTGTGCAAACCAATAATGGCTACAATTGTAATTGCAGCAATGGATGGGCCGGCTTTCATTGTGAAATTCAGACAGATGGTAGGTGGCCACTATCACTTGTTATGTTAATGGAATATTGATGGGGGAATGGATTCCTTTACTGACTAATGTGTCATGTATTTCGCTTAGCAGGTGTTCTGTGTTCCCTCACTGACTGTTCTGTCGTGTGCTTGCCCTGTGTTGTCCCATTGAAAGTTATTTCCTGTGTTCTCTTCACTGAAAGTTGTGCCTCCTGCATCCCTCACTTACTTGTGTGTCTTGTGTTCCCCTCACTGACTGCTTTGTCTTTTGTTACCCTCACTAACATGTGCATCCTATGTCCCCTTACTGACTGTTGTGTCCTGTGTATCACTTAATGACTGCTGCTACCTGTATTCCCTCCTTGGCGTATATTCTCCTCAGTACCTTCCTCTTCCTCTGTTCTTCTTATTGACTGTTGTGTCCTGTTTTCTCCTAACTAAGTGTTCCTGTGTTCCCCTCGCTGTTTGTTGTGTCCTGTGATTGCCTAACTGCCTTTTGTGTCCTGTGTTCCCCTCACCAACTGTTGTGTCCTGGGTTCCCCTCACCCAACTGTTGTGTCCTGTGTTCCCCCCACTGTCTGTTGTGTCCTGTGTTCCCCTCACCCAACTGTTGTGTCCTGTGTTCCTCTAACTGACTGTTGTGTCCTGTGTTCCCCTCACTGACTGTTGTGTCCTGTGTTCCCCTAACTGACTCTTGTGTCCTGTGTTCCCCTAACTGACTGTTCTGTCCTGTGTTCCCTTCACTGACTGTTGTCTGGTGTTCCCCCCACTGTCTGTTGTGTCCTGTGTTCACCCACTGATGCTTGTGTTCTATGCTCCCCCTGAAATGTAAACCATAATGATAAGCCTGCTTTATGTTAACATTTTTGTGATTTTTTTCCTTGCATTCAGCTTGTGGAGGAGTTTTAATTGGTTTGAATGGGACGTTGAGTTATCCCAGCAATCCTGGGAATGAAACTTACAATCATAATGTGAGCTGTTCCTGGGTTATAAAAACAGAAGCAGATAAGGTGAGAAGACAATGCAAATTTTATGATGCTTAAAACTAATAAATAAAGGGTTCACTGGTTGGCAAACATTCAATATATTGCATTAAATGCCTATATGCCACATCCCAAATATAGACCAAATAGATATGTGCAGAGAAATCTGTGCACTGTAAATCATTACCAATTGCCACATTTTCTGAGCTTGGTATATCTCAGTGCTATGCAACTTTCTATCTACTTGCATGGACTACAGCAATAGTTGCGTGGCATTTTTTTTAGAAGGTTTCCCAATGTTGACCCCAATGGACCAGGTCTATGTAATCTGGGTTCAATACAGCTATTTGTATTCTCCATTGGATGTCTAGGAAAGCAAGATTGGAATTCAGGGACAGGAAGATATTCTCGTCCAATATTAGGAAATTGTATTGATTGGGTTTAGGTACCCTAACTAAAGGATAGAATGGTGAGGGGTTAAAACTTTCAGAATTTTGATGGCTTTTTCTCTATTATTGTCCTAATTACTAATAATACTGAGAATACGAGTGAAAGAAAATCTAGAATCTGCTACTAGAAACAAAAGAGAAAAGAATTTTTACAATTGGGACATTTGTTCCAATAACAATCGTTTAAGTGGTTATTTCCTTCACATTAAAAAGATATTCTCTCATTTCCTTTTAAAGGGGAACTAAACCTGCAATATGCACTTGTCCCCATTCCCTCGCAGGGCACCGCCATCTTTTTCCTTCTTCTGTTCCTGTAGACGATCTTTGGCCATTTTGATTGGCCAGGCCAGGATGACATAACCTTAATTGATTGGCCAGGCTGGGATGGCGTAACATTAATTCAGCTTTGGCTGCCTGGATACCCAAAAATCTCAGTTTCCCCTGCGCATGCTGGGTATCCTGGCAGCCATAGCTAAAGCTACACGTGTGCAGCTCTGCTTTTTTGACAGATACAGAATAGACAATCCCTGTCCCTTTTTGAAATAATGACCTACCTGATTGTAGATTCTTAAAAGTAGAACTTAAGTCTACAGGGCAGAAATTGAAGGAAAACCATCCTCTACTCTATCCGAAATAAAAAAAAAGTAGATTTTGATAAAAATACCTTAGCTCTATTGCCTATGTTCCTCTGACTGACATAAAGCAGAACCTCGAGTATAGATCTCACATTTGAAAGTTTTTCAGCCAATGTCCTTGAATGGCCTATCTTAAAATTTCCATAAAAGAAGCATATAGGAAACTGAAAAGTTGTCTTTTGTAGATTGTTCTTACATTTTGTATGTGTCATTGTATGTGACAGAATAGGTTTGTCTGCAAATTAAATATCAAGAAAAATGTGGCAGCCAATGATGGCATTACACCTTGGTTTGCTGAATGCTTGTAGAAAGAAGTAGTCAGGAAAATGATTTTCGGTCACCTAATAAAGAGTCAACATTGGCTTCCCATGTGATTATGACAAGTTTAAATGTCTTGGGGCATTTTGACTGGCAAGATCATCCGGTCACAATTTCACGCCCCCTTCTTGGAGCTTTGCTTTGGCTCTTTGCTACAATAGTCTCCATTTTTCTGTGTTTTCATGATCCAAAATAATTTTAAATAACTCTGTTTAAAAGAGTTTACGCCCTGCAGGAGAATTTTATTGCCATGTCCTCATCAACCTTTTATATATATTTAGGGTTTTAGTGTATTTTCTTACCTTAAAGCTTTATTAATGTATAAATAAGTATATTCACTATTATTGTACTAGATCATTGAACAGATATTGCATGTGGATATGATTGGTCCAAATTGGTTAGGTTTTATAGCTATAAAATAAAGTCCCCTTTCCCTACTACATAAAAGTATAGCTAGGACATGGAATAAAAAGATAATTATGTATTTTTATATTCAGGTAAAGAGTAATGTAAGTAAGTATTCATCTGAAAGACTCTTTTTATTTTGGAACTAAAAGCTAAAAGCCAAACCAGGATGGGTCAAAGCTTGGAAAGGTCCGCGTTGGGCTTTGAGTGGCTTGAAGGTGGACTTGAACCAGATGTTCAAGCCTTATGAACTACATTTAGGTGATATTGGAATCTAAGTATAACTATAAAGAGTAGACGTGTCTGGAGGTCTTTGTGAAGACAAGGGAGGGGTGGTTGTGAGATTGCTCGGGATCTACATCGGTCCTTTTTAAAGCCCATGGAAGAATCTGACACTTACGTGCAAAAGCTGTCAATTGGCACACAGGATGAAAATGAGGATATCCAGTACTCAACAACCAAGATAACCTTTAGCATGTTGGATTTTTTGTGCTTCCCTTTCTTTTTTTGTGTAATTTTTCTCTGGATTTTTGTATTGGGTATTGCCAAGGGACATATCAAAAGCATTGGTAGTAATATTTTGAGGAGGCTGTTGGGAACTCTGATTGTAAAGGCAGTGACTACATTCTCTTGTAACATGTCCCCAATCTCCTTTATTATGTCTGTAATTTTGATCATCTGCTGTGGTGTGTCCAGTTACTGACCATTGTTTTGTAGCATCACATTCACTGAATATTATGCCTTTTGTGAAGTCAGGGGCATGTATATGAAGAGAGTTGACTACCATTGATTTGGAGGATGTGGGTTGTTTGTGTAGCTTTTTTAGAATGGTTTACTTTTCCTCATTATGTAGTCGTGCTTAAGATAGTCACATGCTGATGATCATTTTTTTAAAAACGTGCAGTACTAGTTGGCAATGCACTTAAGGGACATTCAGTTAGTAATCATTTATGGACTGAAAGCCTAAAAGTTAGATTAGCAAAAACTTTATATGTTTGTCGGTTGTATTTAAGCAAGAGGTACATTTAGACATCAGTCTTCCCCTCATTTCTATTTTATTTTGGAAATGTGAACAGTGAAATATCCTGCTCTAATTCCTGTCTGCCTGCCTTGAAGTTTGGGGTGGTACAAATTACCTTTGTGCATTCCAGCTACTCCTGTTACATACCTCATAATATAATATTGATGGGACTGGTTGGTTGGGCAAAAAAATGGCAGCATGTGCACTTGGCCTTTTAACGTTTCCAAGAAATTTAGGAAATCTTTAGGTGGTTTAGTTCTCCAGTATGAACCAAAAACTGAAGTACCAGGTAACCATTGTAAATCAAGTTGTTGCAGAACTAATGTCACTGTCAAATCTTTCTTCCACTGATTGGAATGTAATTCAGAAGTCAGCTTCTAAAAGGTCCAACTGAATACGGTGACTAGTAAGAGTAAGCTTAAGGAATCTCAATGATCAACTTGTAAAAGCAAAACTATGTTGAAAATGTAATGTTTATTTTACTGGCCACATAATCATAGCCACAGGCCACATACAGGTAACCCTTTAAATGCTAATAGTAACATAACAAATACAAAATTTGTCTGTGCTTTCTATACTATTTATTAATGTTCTCTGTACTTTTTTATACTCACTCTGGAAAAATTAAAAGTACATCAAAACTCTAATTCTAAAGGCTTCACAATCAGTTTTGTATTTAATTTTTTAGATTCTGCACATCACATTCCCATATTTTGATCTGGAAGGAAGTTACCGCTGCAGCTTCGATTTCCTGCAGATCCATGATGGAGATTCATCGTCAGCCTTTATGCTGGGGAAATTCTGCAACGGCAATGTGCCCACTGAACTCTTCAGTTCCCACAATGCTTTGTATATCTGGTTCAAATCAGATGCAAAATTTAATGCTGGGGGATTTCGGATGACCTGGGAGTCTCGTCAACCAGGTAAAAGTTAACTTTCAGGACCAAATAGGTCTTATATCTTTATTAATATAAATTTTCCAATAAAGGGTATCACAAAACATCCAAACTTTCTGAACTTTACTACTGCATTGTGGTTGACATAACTATTGCCATATTAAAAATGTCCAAAAGTGTGGAAAACTACCTCCTGCCCCACAGTGGCCCAATAGTTCAGAAATGTAAGGTACATCATGCTAATTGTAGATAGTATCATGGAGGATCTTTCAGCAAGTTTCCAGGACAGAGGAGGAAAGTTCAACTCACCTGGGGTTTTATTGGAAACCGTTTTTGGACACCCCCGAGTACAAGAGGTTACTGTTTACATAAAAGCCCCCCTAGTTATGGTCACCTGTTAAGATATGGATAAGGTTTAGAGATTTACTTTCAGGTTTCTTCCAAAAGTGCTTGGGAAAACTATTCATGGAAATTTATATTCTATTTTTATTTAGAGTGTGGAGGTCATCTGTCAAATCCTGAAGGGTCGATCTTTTCTCCTGGTTACCCAGGAAATTATCCTCCTAATCGAGACTGCTACTGGACGATTTCCACCAACCCAGGGTTTTATATTACATTTGCCTTTGGAACACTGAATTTGGAACATCATAATACATGTGAAAATGATTACCTGGAGGTATATGCGTAATTTGTGTTTGTACGTCATTCTGCAAAGGTTTAAAAAGTATCCAAATCCATGTATAAAATGTAAAATATTTCAGGTTATCAGTCCTTAGAGTTTTATTGTTAGGGTTTACATACTGTACATTCTAAGTATGTTTAATGCACAGGACTTTTTAAAATGAACTGGTCACCAATGGACATTCATAATAATCTGAATCTTCCATCTTGATTTGTTATAATAATGAGTTAATCACTAGGGATTGCCTGAATTTTGACTACTGGTTTCTTTCACTGGACTTGATTTATTAAAGTTCTCCAAGGCTGGAGAGGATACACTTTCATTAGTGAAGCTGGGTGATCCAGCAAACCTGGAATAGATCTGGTCCAGGATTCAAAACATTTGCTAGCAAATAGAAAATTCCTTTGAAGCAATCCACTCCAGGTTTGTTGAATCACCCAGCTTAACCGGTGAAAGTGTATTCTCTCCAACCTTGGAGAGCTTTAGTAAATTAGGCCAACTGTCTGAGTAAAAGCACCAGGCTATAGCCTCATCATATCTCTTACATGATCCTGGTTTGATAGGACATTTAAAAAATCCTTCTGATGGTCTTTTTCTCAGCCAATATCCCAGGCAGTTATTAGCCCAGGAATGTCTCCACGGGGAATCTTGGGGACCTTAAAGTCTTAAATCTGCCTTGTCAGGGAGAGAATAATCCGCCCCCCCCCTCCCTGAAAAGAGTGAATAATAGAACAAACAGTTATTCTTTAGAAGGAAGGATGTGCTGGTATACATATAGCAAATCTTTACAACATGTTTTCAAGTCGTGTTGTGCTATTTGTGATCAGCCTGATATATAATTTACCTCTATCTTTCTCTTCTGAACACTAGCAAGGTAGAGGAAGGACAACTTCTTGTGAAGTGGTTGGTGTATAAAATGAACAGTGGTAGTACAAAAATGTGTACCATCAATGGTACTCAATGGTGTACTAGTACAAAAACAAAAGTTGGTGTACAAAATAAACATTGATGATCATTGTCACATTTTTTCTGCCCTAAAGAGGTCCTGAACAAAAGGCCAGCCCAGTTTAGCCAGTGGTCTTCGTGCAGCTGATATTTTCCCCATTACTAATTTACCATACAATGTTCTGCAATGTGTCTGTGTTTGGAAAGAGCGATTAAAGTAAAGTCGGGGCGTTGCTCAGAGGTCAGAGCTTTCCTACTGATGACTGGTGCGGTAATATTCAATAGGCAGCAGGTAAGGTGGAGGAAGAACAGACCCACAGAATAAATATAGACAAAGCAGGGAGATTTTTGTATTGCAGGTCCTCAGGTACAGCTTTCTTTCCAACAAAAGAAAACAGTGAGCAGAACAGTAGAGACATCACCAAATCACACTCTAAATCTGGTAAGATCACGAGTCAGCTGTACTTTAGATCAGTGGTCCCCAACCTTTCCGACAGCAGGGCCCAGTAACATAGAATACAATTTTGCTGCGGCCCGGTATATGTACAGGTTACACGGCTCTGCTATACCCAGCAGCTCGGCCTTCTGTCAGCACACTACATCAGAATACCAGAGCAGCGTAAGAGAGCCGGGGTGCTGTCAGGTGGCAAAGCTGCTGGGAATGTTAGAGAAGTGTAAGCCTTACATACATTGCTCCACCATTCTCAGCAGCTCCTGTGTAAGCAGTGTGAGGAGAGCCACCAGCGATCTCGCTGGTTACGCTTCTGGTGTCACACTGTCACTAGTTTAGAGCAGTGTAAGCACGGCCACCGGTGCTCCCACTGCCGGTGCTTTTGCCTCTTGACATTTGTGGCTCCCAACTCACCAGCCACGGGAGGACATCGGTCCCGCCCGGGGAGTTGGGGACCACTGCTTTAGATGATCAAACATTGCAGATATACAATCACACACTGCAGATATACCACTATGAGCTTAAGGCTCAGAAAGTGATCTGCTTTTCATGGGAGAATTTAAAGGCAAAAGGTGACCATGCAGGTGTGCTGCCAGGACTTTAATTGGTGGAAGCCTAAAGACCTAAATAGAGTAGAATGTGCTTTATTCTGATTTTTTTTGCGGTTACTGTTGCTATATTTCTGGGGATTTTTTGACAATAGATTCGAGATGGCCTCCGTCCCGAAGATACTCTCCTTAATAAATACTGCAGCACCCAGTCACCTGCTCCCCTCCAGACATCC